>NW_026999543.1:0-78359 GCF_037126465.1 Ornithodoros turicata | reverse complement strand
ATACGCGAAATGATAATTCGCATTTCAATATGCTTCTTTTGCTCGTGAGCTGTGGGGGTGGTAATGATACCGCAAATGAGCATTGATAGTTTTACTCAACAAACAGTGAACTTTGATCGATGAGTTTTTCGTGTGGACACCGCTACGTTGCAATAACATTGATTGTACGACGTACGGCTCAGACGACGCTTCGAAAAGCCCGCCACTTTCACGCATACGATGCCGCGATCGGCGCAGAGAAATGGTGTTACGCGGTGATTTTCTATCATTATTAAACAAAAACGAAGGGAGATATGATTTTTTTGTTGTGACGAGCGCATACAGACTTTATACAACACAATAAACGGAAATGCACATGCGGAGCCATCACGAAACCCATCGCCGCTCAAAGTAATCGACCGTCTTTTGCTAGATTACTTTTCAGCTTTGAAACTAATCTTTTACGTCGTTGTTACGTCAAAATGTCGTAGGGTCACGGTTCGAGATTAGGGCCGAGAGGCTGCGAAGGAAAACTAGGTATAAATTTCAATTGAAACGGGCGGGATTTAAGGGCTGAGTATTTCGTGGCAGGCCCGCCCTACAGCTTGTGACGTAAAGTAATCGAGGTCGATTACTTTTGACGAGGATAGGGCCCCTGGGATAAATCTAGAGCTTGCAACAAATCAGGGCAGATAACGCTATCATTCGAGATGAGGGTTGGCTAGGAGCGTGCTATGCGGTGAAGTGCATTTTTAAGGGTGCACACCTTCTAGCGCTCCTTAGGTAAACTACGTTCTGTGGGAACCGCGGCCCACACACCCCGGGTGGTTCGGATTCCGACCCGCATCAACCCTGAAGAACACAGCCACAGCTACCAAACATGGAGTAAGTTTATTTCCTTACATGAGTTGGGAAATCCGCAGCTCGTTTGCAGCCGTCACCTCGACGCTTCCAAGTCTCGCCAGCAACAGAGAGTCAAAAGCGGGCGTACTAGGCATGGCTGAGCACATGTTTGCTTCCAGCGTGCTCTCTTATCGTGCCAGTGTTATCAGCAGGTCTCACGGCGATGTGACGGAGCAACCTCTCCCACAGTTCCCACAACTGGGCCAGCGCCCGTAACTGCAGAGAGGTCATTTAGTGGTCACCGGAGGTCTGCTTTCCTTTGCCGTCCAAGCAATCGCTCCTTTGCGCGACCGACGACTCCAGCAGTGGGCTCATGTGTGGTGCGTACCGAGAGTAATAAAACTGCGTCGCCACGCACTAAAAGTGTGACCGGCACCTCTGCAGAAATAAGGGCTCAAGCGTCTTGTACGGCGTGATGTAACTTGCGTCAGTGAAAGAAGTTCAATACGAAAAGCTCGTCACGACAACAAGGAGTAGCATGTGTGGCGCAATGTCAACACACAGAAAGAATGACCTGCTACACTGAAGGACAATGAATAAATAGATAACTGGGGGTTTACGTCGCGAGACAACTGAGATCATGAGCGACGCCACAGCGGTCGGTCTGTGGATTGCTTTTGCCCACCTGGAGGCTTTTTAACGTGCGATGAAAGCTCATCACACGGCACCCCGTATTTAACGGCCCTTGCGGAAGACGTCATGTGTAAGCAACTTGTACCCTGCCACCGAGTTGCTGGAGTCCTCAGCCGGGTTCAAACCCACGATCAGAAGGCGAACACGCTACCGGCTGTGCCGCCGAGGACACGGAAGGACAGGATGAGAATGATGGTTTATTGAAGCGCATAGTGAAGCTACCGGGCCTGACGATGGTGATGCGAAGGGACACTAAAGCATGCGAACTCCCGAAGCAATATGGGAACATAACGACACGCCTTGATCTGGTCCAGTCACAATTAATTTACTCATGTGAACAAAAGTATACAGGGTGTTCCACCTAAGATGATAAAAAATTCTAACTGGCTACGTACCCGCCGGAGGATTGTCGGACGTTCGGCAATTACGTTCTGGAAACTTTTGCCACCATTGCGGTGCGTTTTGGACAATTTTTAATTGCGGGAAATTTATTTTTTTCAAAACTTGCCAAGCGAACCTCACTTTTTTTACAGAAATATGAAGTCCTCCACGGATAACCACAGGCCAACCATAGCTATGCACAGTATCGCAACAGAAATAGTCTAAAAAGTTAGTAAAAATTCGGCTGTAGCCTCGACGAAGCGCACGGTATTTGCGGGAAGAGGAGGAAGTGTTCTCACCCCTTGTTTTACCTTTCTTTGCGCTGCGTTGACCTTGATGGTGGTGACAACCGACTTATCACAAAGAAAACAAAACAATCGTCTTATGACGAAGAAGTCAAAACAAATGAAGGCGGGGCCATTTTCTCATCTAGCCGGCAGCTTTCCCGCGCGCTTCTCTACGAAAATTCAACAGGCGGGCCTACGGCGTAATTTTTACAAATTTTTTCGACTATTTCTGTTGCGATACTGTGCATAGTTTTTGTTGGGTGCGCGGTTATCTGTGTAGGTCATCATATTTCTGTAAAACAAAAGTGAGGTTCGCTTGGCAATTTTTCAAGTTCAATTGAAAATAAGAAATTTTCCACAATTAAAAATTGTCCAAAGCCTTCCTCAATGGTGGCAAAAGTTTCCAGAAGGTAAATGCCGAAAGTCCGACAATCCTCCGGCGAGCGCGTCGCCAGTTATAATATTTTATCACCTTAGGTGGAACACCCTGTATACTGCACTGACAGTTTATTTGAACTTGTTATTTTATCGCTGTTTCGAGAGGCACGTGTTGTCGATAGTTGCTTCGCTTCGCCGCGGCGTGCGCGGCGTGCGATGCCATGGCGCAACAGTAGTGCGCCACACTACGGTTTGCACATAAGTTTGACAGGGAGACGACGCCAGTCTCTTGAGTCCTTACAAATAGTTTTCCTCCATTTCCCTCTCCCTAGCGTCTAGCCGTTAGCGTAAGAACTTGCAGGTGGCTGCCGAGCCGCCCTCTTAAATGCCTATGTTTGACTGATTGAGTGAATTAGAAATAACATCTGAAAGTTCGCATACTATGACATCAATTCGTTTTGTACTGGGTATTAGCATGTCGAGAGGATAATATGTCGCAGATTGGCATGGAATTCGTTTATATAGTCGGTTGTAATTGGAGTTACTTCATACCTGAAAAGAATGTTTCCCATTGAAGTCTGCCAGACTGTATTCAAAGTGACAAATCACACATATCGTCTACGTACGGTAGGTACGGTGTCATGCTCTCAAGCGACGTAAGGGTGGCTATTCAACACAGCAGCCCTTGATAAGGTAAGGTGCCAGCATTGACACATGTTCCGTTGTTCCATTCGTTGTTCCGTACATGCTTGTGTATTTTCGTTTACTTTCAAGGAAAGCACAGTTGTGCCACATTCTCAATCTAGGATTCACCGGAAGTGATAGTCTTTTTCGTTCTCAACTATTATACGTTTTTTCAAAGTGCTCGCATTACTGTGCCTGTACTCAGTGCTGTTGCTATGAGATGCACCACACAGTGGACTGACTGTGGCTCATATAAAAACTATCAACATACACGTACACATATCCGAGTCCCTCCTCGCGTGTTGTAGTGGCACCCCAGCAGTACAAACAGGAGCACAAACTCATAGTAGGTCTTTACACATCTTAATTTCAGCTGTCCCACGGATATTCTCAGAAAATGCCATTAATATTCCTCGTGACATAGGAGGGCCCAATTATCTGCACGGTTTCAGCCACTGGCTCGCAGCACTGGCGTCGGGATACCACGGACCACACTCCCGTGTATTCGGTAGACCCACATGTGTCATTCTCCTTCCCTTCGCGTTTACCACGTCAATTTACCTTCCTGCTCCGTAGAGTCCGCCTCAACGTGGCTTTCATCCCCCCCCCAAACACACACACTCAACTGTGCGATCAGACGCTGTGACACAAGCCACTGCTCCACCTACTGTATTGTGACAAAACGCCGAGCACGTTCTCGTGGAATGTGAACTCTGTGGCACGGCAAGTTGGACACTGGGTCATGAGCTCGCTCGTATCAGCAAGAGACCATTCAATTTGGCTCCATGCATTGGCCACTGTGAATACCCTGTGCTCTATTGTCAGGTTCTTCCCCTGTTCATGGACTTGTCGTTCACCAGGTTGCTTCAGATGCTTTAGTGTGTGTGCGTGCTTTCTATTATTCTTTCTTCCCTCAGCTTATTCATGTACTATTTCACAAGCAACGAGGGTAACGCACCGCCACGCTAAAACAGCCAGCGTTATAATCATTATGTAGTTGTTGTGGTTAGCCCGTGATATACTTGTGGACATATCTTCATTGCACTGCATGCTTCAACCGAATTCAATGTAGACATCTCGTAAGATAGTCAGTGCCCTGTTGATAATTTATGTGCACACAAAGTTACGGTTGCCAATCCATAATTGTGGATTGACAGCCACTAATGTTTGGAACTAATGTTTTCTTCGCCAGGACTTGTGACAACTACAGGTGGAAGTAGCTGGTTGCAATACATCTACTGGAGAAGAAAATTGAGGCTGTCAAACTAACTGAAGTTATGCTTGGGACAGCGCTTGCCAGTTCTATATTGGTGGTCTTTTGTCTTCTCTGTGACCCTGCCAAGGCTAAGGAGGAAGAAGCCATAGTTGATGTTGTACATGGTAAGTTGTTCTCACAAAATGGGTGAAGCGAGCTACAGAGATTTATTGAGAATCCCAAGCGCGGGGGGCACTGACAAAAAATCAGTAGAGCGAGGCCACTATTACGTTTGTGTCATGGCAACTGAATATATCATTACCGAGGTGTCAGTACAGCTGAAATAGTAAGGGTATGTAAATATTTTGAACAGAAATGAGTTGAAGCAGTCACACTTTCCAAGGGACTCTTAATTCTTGCACATGTGAACTTCGTTGCTCATCTTGAAAAGCGTCTTCGTAGCTTCTGAATAAGAATGCGGCGGTTTTACTAGATCGCGAGACATTAGCAACTATGCTGTAATTGCTAGGTATCAGCCACTATGAGGAAGAAGACAACGCTTGCCACTTACTTCCCGAGAGCTCTTTGAAAGCGCACAAAGTGGCCCGTGATACATCTAATAAAGTATAATACGGTGGTGCCGGAATGAACCCGTCTGTTGACGAACCCAAAACTTTGACATCGTGGTGATAGCACTGTAGCACTCCCGCTGGTCACATTTTTTTCCCGGTTAGACGCTGCGAGAGTCTGTGAAGAGCGCGCTGCTTCATCCATGTAGTGCACAGTCCGTCGTAAACAAGGTTCTAGGGATAGTAATTGCAACATATGGTAGACGAGGGGGCGGACTGCCAGCACGGTGCTCGGAGAGAATTAAGAGGAAGGGTAAAAGGAAAGGCACGTTAACTAAGACGAACGTGCATGCTGCACCCTTCTGCAATTTATGAAAGACACTGGTCATCTGTCAAGGTACCCAGTATCTCTAGAAAGTGATTAGCAGTAGCTTGCTTACAATCTTACTTTTACGTTGTTTTCAGGTACTGTAGATAGTAGAGGTGTATCTTCAGAAAACTTATCGGCCTGAGCACTCAGTAGTCTCACCGTCCCAATAGCGCTTATAGTTTTTTAGAACATAAAAAAACCGAAAGTTACAGTACCACTGTGTATAAGCTGCCACAAACTGCGTATTGCTCGTCAAGTACGGCGGCAAAACTACATTGTATGCGGCCAACGCTGGGTCATAAACAAAAGCGGTCGGGTACGTGCCCATGAGGAAGTGCAAAACCAGATGGAAACATATACTACTGTTGCTTGACGCATTGGGAATTATTTCCCACTAGACGTCGTCCCGAACCGTTTTACCGCAATTTTACTCGCACGTTAAAATTATTACGCGCGCTCTGTCACGTGTATAACTTGTTGCGCTGGGCTTACAAGCAACAAGCTGTTAAGCTATGCCATCAACGTAACGTACGTACGTGACGTACGTCAACGTGTCTGTCTTCTGCTTGACAATCTTTTGACAAAACTCTTCTTTGACAAAACTTCTGCTCTAAATGCCTTGCAAAAGCACGTAACATAAACTTGATGATTAACATAAAAATTTTCTCTGTACGCGATATATTTCGAAGGGGGAAAAACACTCGAACATCGCGGCACGTGTTCCCTCTCAACTCGCTCCGCACTGTCATAGGAGGAGGGGAAGAAGGATGAGGAGAAAACGCCATTGTTGATGTCATTAGGGTTCAAAGGTGACCGCGCTTCCTTCGAGGTCAGCGCTGAATGGTTTTCTTTTTGGTCTGACCGGTTTTCTTGCTTTCTCTCTGTCAAGTGGTGAATAATGCAGAATGTCGAAGAGCCTGCGGAATATGGGCACGTGCTGTCACTTTCCGAGTGGGAAATTGGGACTCTACAGAGATGCACAATGATGAGCTGTACGCCGTGCCGTGATATGCCTTACATATCGGTGGACGCTAACTTAACATGCGTTGCAAAAGGACAGCCGGGTGATTCCATCTCAACTCAGGCAGGGTGGTCCGGACACCATCACCGATTTCCGTTGAAAAAATATATGTTGTACCGCAACACGCTCAGAACGTCGCTGAACTTCACGTGAACGGCATTAAGATTCGACCGCGGGAAAAACGAGTCAGAAAGACTCAAAATATATTGCTAGGATGGGATTTGCGGTAGGTCTCCATCCTGAGCTCTGTCATTCAAGGCCGGAGATGTCGGCAGTAGCAGACGCCAATAATCCTGTTAACTCTCTGGCGTGGTTCTCCCGGTCGCGGGTGTACATCGTGGGCTCCGCACACCACGTTTGTTGCGGGCTATCCCGAGTTGTGCTGAGAGGGAACCTTCCGTTTTCGGAACACATGTGGGTCATAGCCTGGGCTATATAACTACCAAATATGAAGGAAATCGGAGGTGGGGTTTTTGAGAAACGACAGTCCAAAAAACCCCATTTTTGAGAACATAGCTGTATTCTACACCGTCTTGCCGAAACGGGGCAAGGTACAGACATGTAAAATTGACATCAATCTAAAGCGCACACTTGTACCTATACGGCGGTCCTTCATATATCTCGATGGCGTGTATACCAGGAGTACAGCGAAAAAGATTTCATCCGGGCTCCCGGATGAAATCTTTTTTTTTTTTCATTCCGTGTTAGAGCCGAGAAGCAACTGGCAATCAAACACTGGCATGTTTTTGTGTCGTCCATGTTTGCAGCATACGTTGGGTAATTCTCGCTGCGTAGCTCGATGGTTGGTAAGGTGACCATAAACTGTGGTGGTTTTGTGACATTGCTTGGCTGTGTTGGTTTGCAACTGTCCATGGATGGTCAACAGTTGATCTCTGGTCAACGTCTGCTACCGCGACATGCCGGCGACAGCATTGCAGTAGATTTCACTGGATTATGTCGGGCAAAGTATCGGCAAGAATGCATTTCCAGCTTGTGGGAACCACAACTTGTGTTGCGCGCCCCGAGGAGGCGTTGCTTGCTGTGATATGCTGATAGCATTGCAGGGGGCGAGGGAAAAATTGGATAAAAAGCGGAGCATCGAGCTCGTCAGGGAGAGCTGCGTTGTCTGGCAGTCGCCTGGGGCATTCCAAACGAAGGTATGATATAAACCTTTTCCTCACTGATGCATTGACTCATGTGGGGTATTCCTTCATTGGGCCGCATGGGGTGTGTGAGCGTTCGGAGAACTGGAGCGAAAGGCGGTTGGTATCAAGGTAAAATAAACATACATTTCTTGTCGCGGTAATCCGTTCCATTCCTTTTCGCCGGGCTAGCCAGGCGAGCGAGCATGAATCCGAGACGTGGGACAAGGGTCCCACAAGTGGCGCCCAACGTGGGGCCCTTTTCCTACGTCTCGCAATGACACATTAACGGAATAACAAACAACGCGGTCATTTTGAAGCGTGAACTGTGGCAACGCTTAGTATAGCGCTATGTTTATACTCATTGCTGCCACACAATAGAACAACAGTAACAATCCTCACGACAAGGAACGAGACAAAATACAGACACCGACAGAATAGCCTTCAACTGGCAACTGAGGTTTTTCACAACCCACCTATTCCGAAAGGTCGCGCGAGGCCAGATTGAGCTAGTGCGGGAAGAGCAACACTTCTTGCACCGCTATGGTCTACGGCGTCGTCCCAAGCAAAAAATAGCAGGCGACGTCTTTCCAAACCAACCAGCGGACTGTACCGTAGTGACGTCAAAATGACGTGAACGGCTGGTTGGTTAGTTCCGGACACTGCCACCGTTGCGCACGATAGCAGAAATTTTAAAATCAAATTCTGCTTTATTTATACATTTGTTGAATGAATCACTTCGCATGGTGCATTTTAATAGGCAGCTTAACGGATGGTCCCGAAAAAATGGCAGTGATTGAACTGTATTAGATAGAAGCACTCTCTCCCTCTTTTGCTTGTTCTTGTTCTCTCTTACTTGTGTTGCTACGACAGTTTCTCTCTGCACATGGGAGAGGGGAAAGTTTGGAGAAAATCACGCGAGGAGGTATCTGCCCACTTACTGATTGGGAAGTCTGTACATTTCAGGTGTCTGCATGTACCTGCACACATCGATTCCGGACGGCCAGACGAGACAAATGATATTCATGAAGTGTGCAACGGCAACCTGTAAAGCGGCCGAACGAAAAGTGTTAGTGAAGTCTTGTGATCCCGCTCCGCCCGGATGCTTCAATAGAGCTAGTGGTGAATACCCCGATTGTTGCTCCAAACCTATATGCCCAGGTGGACAGAGTGGATGAGTTTTCGCGGGCGTGTGTTGTTTTGCAGGTTATGAATAAAGCATTCGCCAAAAGTGTTTCCAAATGAGCGTGGTTTCTGTGTGACCATATAGCGATAGGGAGAGAAATAAATATTGGGGGAATATGTTTATTAAAAAAAGAAAAGGAGGGAAGGTTAGTCAGGCGTGGGCCCCGACTTGCTATTCCTTTAAAAAAAGAAAAACAAAACACACAGACAGAAAAGGGGTCCTTAGAGGCTGTTCGAGAGGCCGGAGGTATGAAGAAAGTTCAACAGGGTAGTCGTAACCGCCTCCTGGTTGCGCAGGACTGAGCCAAGCAGACTGGCCAAAGAGACGTTGGGGTAACCAAGTTATCGCAAGTGGCGTTGGAGCAGAAGTAGTTGAGAGAGATACAGGTTCGAGGGTAATAGGTAATGCTCAATTTCGGCTTCCACGCAACAAGTTGTGCAGTTGGGGGAGTTCGTCCCGCACATTTTATACATGAGTGAGGGTGTGCGTGCAACATTGCGTGAGTGCAAAATATTGCGCTACATGGGAATGGTCAGTATAGTTTCTGTCCGGCATGACGTAATCTTCTGCATTTACTGCACCAAATCCAACCTAGTATTGCATCAAGCCTTGACGCTTCACAGTTCTCCCACAGAAAGATTGTACCGAACTTAGTTCGCATACTTACAGCACTTGCGGTCGTTGGATGGCCCAGAATGGTGGCGGTGTTATAGGACAGCGTTAAGTGTAAATGCGACAGTGTGATGATCACGACACCGTTATTATTATTATTATTATTATTATTATTATATAATAGTGGGTTAACCTACAATTAGAGTAATTCAATTCTAACAATAACTGGAACATGTGCGAATTTTTTATACGTGCATTTAATAGTGTGCAGACGTCGGGTTACCGTCAGTTACCGTCAGTTCAGTGCTACGATAATCTGCTGGCGCAGTAGTAGCAGCTCAACGAGTCGACTGGTGTCTAGAGGATGTGCACATCAAGAACTTCGTGCGCTGCAGATCAGCTAGGGTAACCGTGCTTGTGCGAGAGCATAAGTCATCTATCGAGCAGTACGCCACAGCCAAAAACGAAGGACTTGCGGAGAGGGCGTTGTCTGCTTCTGTAGTTGTATGGATTCGTGGAAAGTTGCTATAGTAGAGCTAGTTTGCGTTGCCTGCTACCTGTAGCACGGTTTGTGTTTTCATAGCATCGTCCAGAGAGGTTCTGCTGGGGCGTATGTTGTGTGATATCGTTCAGATATTAAAGGAAATGTAAAGTGAATTGCAAACCTGTAGAAACTGTATGCTTTTCTAAACGCTTGTAACTTGGATTCTTTATATTACGTAATAGCTCTATTCTATATTGAGCATTTTATCAGCAATCGAATTTCAAAGATTGCTGCGAAAAGCAAAGCTCTAGACGCGTCAACCCTGAGGCGACTCGCGCGCTCTATAGAAAGCGCAAGCAAGTAGACGACCCATTTATGCGAGATCGGGCCGTCCTCGCACGTTTTATCGTCACAGGTGCACTGTTTGTGTATTCCCTAACACAAGAACGTAAACCGGGCATTAGTACAAATCGCATGGATGCGAAGTTTTGCAAACAGCAGCGATACAGCGAGCTGATGACACAGAGACGTGGACGGTGAGAAAGGCCAACAGCTGTCCTGGATCGCGCAGATACTGCTCCCCCAACCTCCCGCGCGTTACAACCGTTAATAGCTGAAACAGAACCAGGAGTGGCTGTTGTTCTCTAACACATATCTTACAGTAATTAATAATCCGTCTCAAATGTGTTACGGAGTACTTCAACATCACGTGGTATCCGTCCGGCAATCAGGTGTCGACTCTTCGCCGGCGTCGAACTTCGTCGCCCTCTTTCAGTTTGTAGAAGTGCTCAACATTAATTAGTGCAAAAGGATTGAAGACCTCAGGTGTGACGACTTGCGATCACTGGTGTTCACACAGCCATGTTCCACATGATGATAATATTGTGATTATATTTCAAAGTTTCTTTAAACGGGATTAAGAGGGGACGATAACGAAAAGCGGTGCAAGAATCGCTCACGATATTGTGCACGATATTGTGGTGCTGTAAATGCCTGAAAGCCTACGCAAAGGAAAACACGTTATAAGTACGTGGAGGGAAGCAGAACATAACATAGCATTAACAAGACATCCTATGGCTCCTGACATGATTTATGCTTTAACGAAGGAATGAATGCGTGTTATGAACGTTGCACCTGTGTGACTAAATCATATTAACCCAACTATTTCTTACTCGTATGCGTGGTTCGTTTGTGTTACCCTTGGAAACGTCGCGGAAGAAACAAGTGAGTGAAACTTACATAGAAGTCGTCCTGGAGTAGACGGCCGCAGGTCTCAAGCTGCACTGCGCATTTTTCCAGGGATTCACTGAGGTAAGTGTGAAGGAAGCGGCTAGGGAAAGGGAACAAGGCAACACCGACTTGAGTTTTGGGTTCCCTCACTTGACACTCTGTTGCCGTGTATGATAAAACATTTTCTTTATTATTATTGTTATTATCAATATATTATTTCATAGTCCCTTGTTGATTGATTGATTGAGTGATTGAAAGAAAAAAATGGGGATCAGTCTCATAGTCCCTTGTCATCGCTGGCAGCAGACAGAGTCTGTAGGGCGTAGTATATTGTATCCCATAGCAGCCTTCTGAGTGACCTAGCTAAGCTGGCGCAAATTCTATTCGTGTTCATCCTGAGGAGGGTCCTGATATCTTAAACCTGATATCCCACTGCAACAGTGGGATGCGTCCAGTGAGAAGCAACGCCGTAAGCCATTTCAATACCTCTGACATTACGGCTTACTGTTGTATCATTATCTCGTTTTATGTCACTGAAAGAAACAAAGTACAGGGCGTTCACTAACTCTAGGCAGATTGTTTTATATTTGGAGAAATCATTTTGTGCAGTTATAAGCGATGACAATATGTTCTACGCCAAACGCACACCTTCGAGGGAACCATCAACCTCTAACTCGATCTATTATCTAGGAACTAGAGAAATTTATCTTCTGAGGCTGGAACACATAGGAAGGACAAATACATACAAAACGCCCCGGGCCGGTAATCCAGAAGATGTGGGTTCGCGTCCTACAGCTGGCTAACCTTTTCAGTGACTTCCATCTTTCATCACTGTTATTTAGGTCTCGTTGGTTAGCTTTTTAATTATTGGAGACAGACGATCGGTGAAAACGCAAAATCGGTGTACGTCGGAGCACTGAAGCCGCTGTTGTTTTCATATGAACGCTTGAGACCATTATAGAACGAGGAAATGGCTCCGAAATAACGACAATTACCATAAATGTGGTAATCCTTGTTGCGGTCTTGTGACCTTTCCTTTCAGCGCGAAGGTTGCGGCGCTACAGCGTTGTTTCTCCTTCAGGGTTATTATTCAGAGCGTTTATTTGATTTAATAATAAAAATAATAATTTATTTTTGATAAGGTGCCCATGAACAACCCGAAGATCTGGGAAATGGTACACCAAACATGATTTCTAGTCCATTTACTACATGAAAAGAAGGTGCCCCAAGAATTCTATACGCGAAATTTCAACACCGTTTACGAACGCTATGCATTTTTTGCCAATATTTCAGGATCTGCTGAGCTTCCACAGGTTTCGATGACGCGGCGAGCGGGTGACGTAATCATAAGCCCAAAAATCCCAATGATGTCATGTTCTAGAGAGGACACTGGTCTCCTAGAACGACGCTGGCGTGCGGGCAGGGTCACGTGGTGGAAGAGCCACGTGTGCTTCCCAAATGGGCAAACGGCAAATAGGAGAGATGTCGTCTCCCTCCTGTGTGTTTTCTCGAAGGTCGGAGCAGTCGGATGATACATCATTGGAGCTTCTTTAACGGAATGCAAAAAGTGAGCCCCCAGAAGACGGGAAGGGCAACAAAGTTGCCATATGAGAGTCGGGCGCTCCGTCGGATCCTAACATGACGTCGCAGTTCTCAAAAATAAAAATTAATTTTCTCTAGCTTTCGCGTAAAGTAGAGCCAAAATATTTTGCAGGAGTAAGACAAGGAGATTTCAGTAACATAACTTTGGTAGGATTCTGAAGACACGAGATTTAGTCCGTAGTGGCACATTAAGGGAAAGGGCAAAAAACGCGCTTTAAGCTGCGCGACATATATTACCACAACATTGCCGTTGTTTTGCGACCATTTCCTCGCGCTATACTGGACCCGAACGTTCTTTTGAAAACCGCAGTGGCATAGGCGCACCGACGAAAACCGATTTTGCATTTGTGCCGAGCTTCTCTCTCCAAAATTTAAAAGTTAATTGAAGAAACTTAACTAACACATCGACTTAGAAGGCCACTGCTGCCCTCGTGAGGGGAGGCTTTTTGCATAGAACATATTGTCATCGCTTGTGACTGAAAAAAAAAATCCAAATATGAAAAGTCCGTCTATAGTTAGTGTGCACACCCTGTGTGTATCCCTCGCTGCAGTTCTAACGTAGTACAGCTTGAGTTTAGCATGTTGTACAATCGTCAACTACGTCGATCAGCTACGCATGTCTTTGCAATTGCATGTCTGCTTCTTGTTTGTATCGGGGCTGGGCAGTAATACGCGTATTTTGTGTAATGCTTGCAAGAAGTCAGCATTATAATACTAATACGTAACACTTCGCTTTCAAGGCATTATAATACATACAATATTAATACTTCTGTGTATAACAGCAGCAATACCAGTAATGCTTTACCATAGAAACTCAGCTCTAAGAGGCGGATTATCGCGAAACAAAAGGCAAAAATATGTACACACAAATTGCGGTCCACTTGAGGCGTCCATTATCTTCTTCGATCAACGTTTATTGGAGGTATATACATTCGAGCAGGAGCATTTCTTCGAAGGGACAGTGTTCTAGTGCGTGTCTGTTTGCTTTATGCTTCCTTCATATACCCCATATGAGCAGAAGGGTGTATTCAGGATGGAATACGCTTGATTGATTGATTGATTGAAAGAAAGAAAAAAATGGGGATATGGAATACGCTTAGCTAAAATAGAGGACATAGAAGGCCTGCAAGTGCGCCCTAACAAGGCGCTGTTGGAATGATTCTCATGCAGCCAATGAGGGCTGGTGCAGAATAATACATCAACGACGGGCAACAGTGATCATTTGCGATGTCACGCTTTTACTATTCAGGTGATGACTCTTGTTTCTCGCCTTAAGATGAAGTTTAAAATTTGATGCGGAGGTTCTCGACGTGGGGGGGGGGGGGGGGGCGGCTCGTGAATTTCGATCACAATGAACAATTTGCTCTCAGTCTGGCGCGGCTCGTGCGACTATCGACACGCCACAGACTAGAACTGGATGCAGACGCACCGTTGTAGGTGACACGGGGACGCTGACCTAGCAGAAATATATGAGGGCTCTCCAGTAACCTCTGGCGCTGAGAGGACATTCTTTTTGGGTAATTTGGGTAATTTTTTAGAATTTTGGGGAAAGTGTATAGTTCGTCATTGTTTGCGACCAAACGTTTCTGAAAGCCAGAAAAAATACTGATAAAGTGGATTGGTGACGCTCGGTTGACAGGACTTCTGAATATGTATAGTGTACCTTTTGGAGTATTGTAGTGCACGTAATACTTCAACCTGGGTGTTATAGTACAGTACATAAACATAAAAAATGAGCATTACGATACATAATACAAATACTCAAAAGTATTACACGAGTAGTATTATAAGACAACGTATTACTGTTACTGCTCAGCCCTGGCCTGTGTTAGAGAGGCCAGTACCCTTTCTTTTTGTTTTGTTTTTGCAAGGAGTGTATATGCGGCTGGTTTTAAGTCCAACTTGTCTCCCATTTCTCCTGTCTCCGTACCGCCCTTTAGACTGAAGGAAAACCCACCTACTAGTCCAAAAGACAGCCCTCAGGTGCTCAGGAAACAAGCCTGAGAGCAGATGCATGAGAGGATGATTCATGCGACGCTTTCATTCTATCTGCTGACCACATTGGTCGTCTATTCGGATCCAGTCAATGCCAAGACGGAACCATGTACCGTGTCAGTTATTGATGGTAAGAGCAAAACAGTCAACTTTCGGATATTTATTTTCTTTGAAAATGTTGCGTGCACGACATTATAGGACAGTTCAGACCCAAACCAGAGGCAGACAACCTCTGTTATATATCTTTTTTTATGACACTTGATGGAAGTGCCAAAAATGTTTCAATTAAATGCGGCGTGATTTATATACAGTACAATTTTATAGCCAGAGCATTCGTTGGCAGGACGTGTTCTGTGAGTAACATTCGGTTTCTGGTCTGCAAAAGAATCACGCCATCGATTCAAGTGGAAACTTGTTGATTACATTTCACCATACCTCGAAACAGGTCGCGGCATCATTGTACCATATGCGGATGTACCATGGCGATGACATAGCTCATGATTACGTGATGGTAAAGTCGGAACCGGTAGCGAACATGTCTTTGTTTTTCCATTTATATCTCATCAACTAGGACGCTCTGCTGGATGACAGTTTGCATTCGGCGTCGCGTGACTTCCTGTCTAACACAATTCTGACATCGAATTTAGTCGACAGCTCTAGACTGTTCCTTAGAGCATGGAAGACACATCGCACAATTTTGTTAGCACAATTTTGTTGTTAGCCGCGTGACACGAACATGCTACCTATCACTGCAGCAACTGTCGTGCAAGATATTTCCTTTGAGATGCGCGCATTTCCTTTGAAAATCATCTTACAAGGGTCTGCACAGGGACGACTACTTCTCCCAGATCCCTCTGGTGTGCTGTAACATCTTATCACCGAACACTTTCATTAGCTGGTGCGAATCATCATCTACAGTGAGGGACCAAGGTGACCGGTCGGCTGCTCTGTGTCAGACGCGGGACTGACGGCGCCAATGCAACCGCAAGAAGCAAGAAGAGAATGGGCAAAAGATGAATGAAACAACGCTCACACCTTTCTAGTGGACGGAAGACCTGACGTTGCAGACTGGCGGCTGTGGTAGTGGCGCGGTATTTTACGAGAGATCTGCCTACCAGTGTGGCCACACGTTGCTCGGAGGAATCGTGTCTCCTGGGCCGATTGGATTGGATTGGATACGAAAGAAAAATATGGAGATGTTAGTCAACGTGTTTGTAGGTGGAGCAATAGAGCCAGAGAAAAGAGAGAAAAACTTAATGGGCCGACAGAAAGCCAGCTCTTCTGACCAACGAGATTAAGATCTCTGGTGTATTAGGATTGCGCGCTGCACTCGTGCTGGCTGGTTAGTTTCAAAAAAAAAAAGGTAAAGGCGAAAGAAATGCTTTTACATTTTGTGCGAATAGGAATCCCTGATTTCCCAATTCCCATTCTTCCTGACATATGTTTTGGACCCTTCCATGATCCTTTAAGTTTAACGCACATACATACTGCAATCCCGCTGAAGCCTCAGATATGTGCCGATGATATACCGGTCACTGTTTTACTGCTGGATCTCCTGCTACTGGGCTTCCCTCCTACATGCTCAGCTGGTACATTGCTAAAGGTAAGAAACTCCTGCACAGTCATGTTATACATTTATCTTTTCCAGGTAGCTGTATATATGATGGTACCTCAATTCCGGATGGTTCTATGGAGCAGATGATGACCAGCCAATGTGCTCTCGTCACGTGTTTCGCTAAGAAAGCTACTGTGGAGGTGCAAACATGCGACCCTCCACCTCCTGGTTGTACCGCTCTGCCGTACGGTCCATACCCCGAATGCTGCTCTCAGCTCACCTGCACTCGCTGAGTACAAATAAAAATTTGTCGGTCTGCAGAGATCAGCCTTCATATTTGACAGAATTTATCCACTCGATACCGTTATCGTAGCAGTTCACTAATATGCCATCTACAATTAGCGAGTCACTTCGAACACTGCAGATTTCGTAGTCATATGAGAGAAGCAAGGAAAACTGTAGGCGTAGCAGCAACACAAGCCGCAGAGTTTTAAGCATGGATGCTTCTATGGATTCTGCACTTTGATGCAGTTTGTAAGAACTTGAGGCGCCAACGCTTTTGTGCACTACCAAGTTCGAACACATACGAAGCCAGGGCAAAAAGATAGGATATAAGTACAGGAGGAAGTGATACGTACAAGAAGGTAGGTAGGTATTTATTTATTTGTGTGTGGGAAAAATTTATTTCGTGGGTGCGTTACAGGTGGTATTTTTTTGTGCGATGACGGTTTTCATGAACGGCATGAGTCTGGATAAATAAAGAAGAAAGCAGTAGAAGGAGTTTTCTCAGTTCCGCGTGATTATCTTCACTGTGGGTGCGAGCAAGAGGTGTCATTTTCCATCATATAGATGACGTTCTGTTGTTAATCATCGTTCAGCGTACGGTCGTTTTACGGTTCCTTACTCTTCAAATAAAACATTCTGATACGCAGCGGGGTTGCACAGTTGGTCGCCGTACAACGTCAGCAATGCTACGACCAAGCGGGAGAGCACAGACCACTCTGCTGCTCCAAGCTAGAGTGCATGGTAACTGTTTCCATGTTGGTGTGTAATGGCGAGTGTGTAATGTAGTGGCGAGAAATAAGGACCGACGCATACGCAGCAAACAGAAGGATGGATGGATGAATGCACTTTGCTTTGTTATACCTTTGTTTCATGTGCTTCAAACGCTACAAATCTCATGCTGTGTTCTTCTGGAATGATGTTGGAACCTGTTTGTCATGGTACAGGTTACCACCTCATGAACTCTGCACTGGGATGCTCACATGTTTTCTACTGTTGGGGGCTGTATGGTGCCACCCGAACACCACAGCAAGAGGGATCACACCCCTACTCGTGTATAACCATTGCCCTTCCCCTTTCACACTCTGCGGGTACATCGAGGCGTCGAATTTGTGGAGAATGTCTGCATCGTATGAAACTACTGGGATCTTGTGGTGTAGTGAAGATGATGTCCATCTGCATGAATCGTGATGGGCGATACTGGCAGAGGGCGGATGTGATGGGGAGCTTCTCAACCCGTGCCTTCAGTCCAGGACGTTGCCGATAGAACTAAGCCTTCTTCTGGTGGCTCGTGACCACTGGGTGAATTTACCGTTATCGACGGACCGCCACGTCAGTCCTCGCCCCCTCAGACGCAAAGCGGGAATAAGAGTGGAAACAACCGCGTCTTAACCGCAGGATGCGAGCGAGGATGACTGTTGACGACTTCCAAAGATGTGGTGGTGGTGGTGGTGGTGGTGATAGGGCTTGCCGTTGTCGGCCTCACGTATGTGACGCGTGTGATCCAAAGATGTGATGACGACCGCGCGTTAAGGCTCACTAAGCCAATGCGATGTACTGAAACGAAGAAGTGGGCTACCATGTTCCGGAGGAAGCACCGCATAGTTTACGCTGGCAAAATACGTTCATCTCTTGGCGTTATGAGGACAGAAATATGTCGGTAAGTGGCAAAACGACATGTAAACAAAGTCACATGACCTCAAAATGACGTTTTCTATGACGTGCGACCAGGACAAGATGGCAGTTTTGCCAAAGGCACTTGAGGGCAGCTAAAACAATGGCGGGTTTGTGTCACCCCTGTGTTGTAATGAGTGCGAAATTTAGATAGCGATGGTAGAAGGGCCGAATTGTTCACCAGACTGAGGTTTTCACTATCGGGGTCATGAAATGTAGAGGAAGGAGATGGTGTCCCTCGACATGAGTCGTGATCGGCGATGGTGGAATGTCCTGGAGGGACGGATGTGGTAGGGAGTTTGTCAACCCAGGACGTCGCCGACGGAACTGAAGCTTCTGGTGTTTTTAGCTGGATGACTTCGTCTTTATCCACGGCCCGCCAGAGTGACCATTATTACGGAACGTTGATTTTTCCTGCCTTATACGGCGTCATGCAGCTCGGGGACAGGAGGCGACACGTGACGACTTAGGTACAACGGGACTGCATCCATATTCTTGTTGCTAACCAGCAGTGGTGGCATAAATACATTTTTGACAAATATAAATCCAAAATAATTAGTTTAAATATGTATTCAAATACTTGGTGCAAATACTGAGCAAGCCCTGCATTGCACACTGTTGCTACTTGTTGCCTGTCATATACGTTTGAACGGCGAGCTCGTCAAGTCACCATGCTGACTTTGCTCTTCCCTCATCAACGTCATTGTTGTTCGATATAACGATCGATATAACGATTAAATGAATAAATTTAAGTGTTCTGCCGTCTATGCAGGTCCCGTATGGTCAGACGCTGCAGTTTGCAAAAGAAAAGCAAGTCTTCCCGCAGGAGCTGAAGGACAGGGACACATGTTAAACTCAACAAGTGTATTGTGCACATCTGAAAATTCATGTAACATTGCGACATCGTTCCCCGAATCTTCCAGAGATTTCAGAGCCTCCTGGGGCGCCGGTGTTATCGGCAGTAGTCTTCCGGTGCGATGTGCATTCAAATTTCGAGATATACCATAGGAGAGCAGCCAGCAATTGCCGATGGTTTATTTTGAAATTGAAACCTGAGGCAACCTATCCAGAAACAAAAGGGCTGATATACTTCAGGATCCTTTCTTGCTCTCATTCGGTATGTAATTACCGAATGATCTATCTGTCATGCTGCGGCATATGCCGGGAAAGAGATTTTGGGTCCTGGGCTGACTTCTCAGGGAAGCTGTGTCGACAATATTCATCTCAAACCGTCCGAGGAAAGCAAACAGATAATATCTAGCGATTCCTGCTACGTAATTCTAACCTAGCCCTATTGAAGTATTCCATCAAAAACTTTCTGATGGTCCATCACAGCCTGTAATTTGGGACCAATACGACCATCAATCCTGATGGATTGATGAGCCATCAGGATGTCTGGTAGTATGACGGCTCCACCAGAATGTGTGACAGTTTGACGGTTCATCAAAAGCTTGATGTGTCGGTGGGAACACCAAACCATATGGGTGGTGTAGTAATATATAAGAAAATGATAAAACATTTATTTACTTGAAGCGCAAATCAATATGCCCAGCTTAATCTTAGGTTAAGCTGTGCTTAAGCAGGTTAAAACAGCTTAAGGAGGTTCAAGATGCTGGAACACGAATCGTCTTATGAGGTAACTGCTTCCATCTACCGTATTTTGTGTTTTCTTGAGCTACTCTGCATCGCGTATCCTTAGGCTCTGCACATTGCATCTGACGGGACTTGATTACCAAACAAAACTATTAGAAGAACACTTGCTAACAAGCGACAAGATATGCTAGAGTACACTTAAATGAACTAATGCATCCACAAGCACAATTGAACCCCTCATAACTGATCTTCGACATACATTGGTGCTGTAACATAGTTTTGTTTAAAGATACAAGTTCCAGCAATCATCTGCAGTGTTAGAAGCGTCACTCTAATAGGTGTGATAAGTCACATTTCATCACATACCGTAGTCCAACATCAATCATACAAAGTAACCCCAAACACTATCAAACAGGACGGTGTAATCGATGACAAATTTTTATCAACAGCATTTCAGTTACTAACACGCTAATTGTTTGCGAGGAAATTTAAGCAATGCAGGATATCGTATTATTGTGCGCAAGAAAGGCTTCATCATCGATAAGCGAAAAGAGAGAAAGTTGTCAAAAGCGAATGTAAATCGGCAGGTGCGTTAACCAGAAGAGCGACGAATATGCGTGTTTCAGACAGGGAGGGCCAGTCTGTACAACGAAGAAAATAAGTCTGAATTGCGAAATACTGCCACGAAAATAAATGCATAATAAAATCTAAACCAGCCTCTTTCGTTACGTGTCTCTTACCTGTACATACGGCTCAATGAAAGGCGTAATGTTCACTGACCTCCGCCTCCTCTCCGCCCGACGATAAGTCGTACTTGGGCAACCCGAGCGAGCGCTGGATGTCCCGCCGCCGAAGCGTCGGCGTCCTCCGCCACCGTCTCTCCGCCCTACGGCAAATCGCTTCTTGCGCATCCAGCGAGGACGCGGGAAGACCATGGATGTCCCGCCGGCGAAGCGCCGTCGCCCTCCGCCCTACGGCAAATCGTAGTTGGACACCCCAGGGGCGAACGCTGGATGCTCCGACGGCGGAGCGCCGTCAACCACCGTGACCGCACTGCTCTCTCACCCAGTGGCGTAGCCAGACCTGCAAGGTAGGGGGGGGGGGGGGGCTCTATACGAAAACCCGCCCCACTCCCCCCCGCTGATTCTGGGTGCGACAACACACAATACTTGTGCACACCGCAGCATGCGGTTGAAAACAAAAAGGAAATAATTTATTTGGACGTTCACAATACGATTATACACTGCTGTCCAATGAGGTGGTGTCACGAGATTGGAAGGATTTTGAAAAGCTCATACTTTGGAAACCATTCAAGTGTGCCGCTTAGATAGACGCCATGAACTGTAGGAACTTTCGCGATCGTCACACTGGTACCTCCACCATATATTATTTTCTCCTCGGATTTCCATGATTTGCGTGGGTCGGTCAGTGGCAGGTAGAGGGGGCTCGGGCCCCCCCTAGCCCCCCCGTGGCTACGCCACTGCTCTCACCGACGGCGAATCGTTTTTTCGGCATCTATCCTGATGTTGGTCCAGCGAGGGAGCGGGAAGCCTAGACTAAACTTAAACGCGGAGCTACTGAAATTCAAATATAGTCTCAAACACCCGCTTCAAGTGCACTTTAGTCAGCAGTAATGGACAAAGTATATCGACAACACTTACCCCACAGCAAGATGCAGCGTATCCACTTTTAGTTTGAGACGCGCCGCTCCGACTTGTTCCCATACTCTGCGGCATCTAATTGTTGCCTACTTGCATGGGAAGCCGCGAACCGTAGTCCTTGCTTTATTACACTAACCTCAGACGATCAAGGACTTGTTTCTACAGACGACAGCCCAGGTACAAAGTTTGCTGTTGAAAGAGATGCTGTGGAAAGGATGGGGACGACACCGGCGCACATTGCGCCGGTGTCTTTGTCTTTTACACTCTGCACTCTTTTACATTCTATACGCACCGTAGGACACCGTATGGTTATCACCGCAGTTAGGACTTCTCGGCGAGCCCTTTCACCATCATCACCACCACCACCACCAGCATTCCTGGGCTCACGGTGAGCCGTGCAGGTTTTGAAATGATGCGCACCTGAGCAGATCTTACATTTCTGTGGTCCTCTGCAATCGCTTGTACAGTCGCTGAATCGCTGACATTTAAAGCACCGAACCGGAGGGACAACGTACTCTGTTGCAGCATGGGCCGTGAACCCCACACTGACCTCCTTCGGCGAGGCGTGGTTCGGACCTAACGTTAAGATGACGCTTGACTTGTAATACGGTGTCAACGAACCATCTTCTTCTCGCTTGCAGAAAATTTCACGTCTTACAGCAGCAACACCATACGACCGCAAGTATTCCAGTAGCTCATCGTCAGTATACCCCCTCGGGACGTTTTTAATTCGCCACATTGACCTGAAATAGGTGTCAATAGGTGTCTGATACAGCGTCACATATACTGACGCTCGTCAACCCAAGCAGGCTTTACGGTCGTGTGTCTTGCTTGTGTGTCCAGTTTCTGTGTTGTCGTTTACCTCTTTTATTATTATTTTTTCTTGCCTGTGTTGCCCTCTCTTTTTTTTTTCTTTCGCTAAACGATACCTAACCCCCCCGTTTACGTTCTCGTGCCCCGAAACCAAATACAGGATGAAAAAGAAGTGCGAAGCACACATGTGACATTCGTCAACATTTGTATACATAATGTTTAATGTTTGCATGAACAGGCTCAAACTCTTTTTGGTTTAACAGTAGCTTGTGCGTGACAGGGCATATGGCGGTTGAGTTAAATACGGGTGAAAAGGCGTGTGTCAGAGGAATAATTTATTATCGGAGACATTATGTGTGCTTAATTAAGTGACACATGTCCAATAGGATTGAATGTAATAGCTTAGTACTTCACATAGCATCAGAGCAACCGACGTAGGACTGGAGGTACAGAAGGTAAATAGCACTCATTTATTAGAACTCTGTCGATTCCACTTGTACTTGTAAATATAAAATTCCTGATGGAGAAATCAAACTCCTCAATACGTAATCGACACTGCTTTCGTACGGTGTATGCAACGCCTGTGGGTACAAGTTGCTTGGACACGGCGCGTTCCGCGAGGTACGCTACATACGCCGTGTCGTGAGCTGCGATTGCGGCGTGCGTTAAGAAACCACCAGTAGGACAAAATTAATTCGCAGACCGAACACGTTGTCGTCGCACATGGTCATAGCATGTCTCGCGACGTAAAGTCACGAAATCAACAACAACAACAATAAATGATAACGATGAGATGAGGTGTTTCACCGCAGTGGTGCGGTACCCTACCCCATTGCACGGGAACATTATGTGAAGATGATGAAGCAAGGATGAAAATCAACCCAAAGCATGTGGGCCCTGATATAATGTCTTCGGGTCAGTGAGCGTGGTCTCACTATATACGTCTTGCGCGGTACCTCGTGCTTCTATCTACAAGGTCGAGACGGGCGAATTTTTGTGAAAGAACGCCGGAATACGTGGTTTTCGAATAAACTAATGTACACAGGTAGTTGATGAGCGTATCGGATTTTCATTTTCACCTCTTCATTACAAGAATGCAGGGGCGCCGGAAGGTGGGGGAACGGGGGCGGTCGCCCTCCCTCTGAGTTTTCGCTGTGATGGTCTCGACATCCCAACTTTTTCATCTGTACGTGGCGTCTGAGACAGACTCGCTTTCAGCTCTGCTACCGCGCGGAGTGAAAGCGAACACCCGTTTAAACAGTAGAAGACCAAATTTACCCGAATAGATACCATCCCCCCCTCCCCCCCTTCTATGTGATACTGTATGAGCGGGCCTGTTGGTGAAGAGTAGACACCCCATTCAGTAGCCTTGCTTAGACGATACAGAAAAAGGCAGATTTCGCTCCAGCAAAGGACGTCGCCTTGTTTTTGATTAACACCGGGAAACATTCGAGGATAGACAAGGAAATCCAGCGGCAAAGAGTCTTTACGCGGTTCGCAGGTGTGCTTGGTGACAGCGTATCTGCTGTGTTTGTCTGAGCCATGGCCAAAACACTCGGCAGGGCGTTCTTAGTGTAACAACAATGACACCCTTGTAGAGGACACCATTGCGCTTTTCACGAGAACAAAAACAATAAATAAATAAGTGATTAAATAGATACATAAAGGAACACGCAACTGATCGCTTCCTTCTGTATGGCTTATCGCACTTAATGAGAGAATCAACCAATATTTCAGTTTGTGCTGCTCAAGCGTCAATTTCTGTTTCGCTTAGGAACGCAAGGTGACCTTCCGACCCCCTACCCTATACAGTCATCGGACTGCATGGACGATGCGTTCCTCATAAGTAGATCAAAGACTCCTCAACGTTAGGTTAGGCTGGGTTGGGTTGGGTTTTGGGATAGGGCTCTCGTTCCCTGCCATGAGGGACTTCCGACGCCCATGCAAGTATGGGTCACATTTCATTTGCAAGGAGTTTGACATCGAATTTCACGTCATTTCATCGGCGCACGTGCTTGTAAGCGTCATATAATACGGATATCTAGGGCGCCTAAGTTTCCTGTTTGTAGATTATTCGTATGGGACCGTTAGAATACTGTAATATCATTAATACACAAGTAAATGTTGACCTATTGAAACGTTACAGTCATCCAAGAGCCAGACGGCAGCAAGAACAGAACCTGCGCCTCTTGACTATTGTTCAAGTGATCTAGTCATTACGCCGCGCTAGCGCCTGCTGTTCTCTGGTGGATAACCATTAGAGGGTACCGGGAAACGATCTACGGAGACATGTTTCACGTGACGGTTGAACTTCTTCTACTCATCAGTTTCGACGTCTTAAGTAGCCCTGCCACCGCTAAAATCGACCACGACACTGTAGATGTCGCTTACGGTGAGTAGGCCAGGCCGCACAAGGATACTTAAAAACCGTCATGTCTCTGGAAAGGGATGATAACTTCGATGTACGACACAAGTGCGAGATTTACATCGGTGGGGTTTACAACGGGTTGCATTGTCGTAAGTGACTGTCGGCTCGTCGCCACGTTGGTGGGTCAGTAGTCGAATCGCAAGACAGCGGCGGGGATCGAACCTTGCATCTCTCGATTGCCGGTCAAGTGCGGTAACCACTACGTCACGCAGGCATCTGCTTTCCGACGACCTCACAGCAATCGAGAGCAATCGAGAGATGTGTGGTTCGATTAATGCCGATGTCTGGCTTTTCTTCGACGACTGCCATACCTTAAATTATTCATGTTCTTAGGCACCCTGAGAGTCGTGTTGGGTTCGCCGTATGCTTCAGCCTCAGGAAAATCGCTTTCCATCATGTTGTCGGATATCTTCTCTGTCGGCAATCTTCGATCATCATGGCTCGTGCGTCTATGCCCAAGCAGCACAATGTACTGAAAGTCAAGTGCAATAGGGGTGGACGGTATGTGTCTTATCAATGTTTTTTAGTTTCATCAGTCTGTTCAAGGCCTTCCACCTACCCGTCCACCCCTATTGCACTCGACTTTCAGTACATTTTGCTGCTTGGGTGCCCACAGCATAACTGTCGGCAGACGATGACGACGTCACTGACGATGAGACGAGGAATGCGTTTATTCGGGCAAGGACATTACTTCTGTGCCTTCGCGCCGTTACTATGTCATGCACTCAGTGCACTACAAGCCAGAACATTGAAGAAAACAATTATTGTTACTACGTAGGACCTCTTGAAGACACTTACGCGTCCCATTCCCATTGTTTCTCGAAGGCACGTGACCTTGCTTGCAGCAGCATCACTGGCGGAGATACCTGCCCCGATGTTTATAAGCCGTGTCACCTGCAGTATTCGCGGATCCAGTTTCCCGGGCCTCTCTCACCCGGTTGTTATAAAGCCCGGAATACAGGTTCACGTCGATGCATACAACGGGCTTTTACGTTTATTCTGCGAAGGTTCCCGTCCAAGTGTCAGACCTCATTTAACGGTTCCCTTCCTCAGGCATAACATTTTAATCCTTATAGCTAGCTCTGACCAACTTCCTTGTGTGCTTTGTGTTCTCGTGTTACTTGCAATAATTACGAGCAAGTAAACATCATTTTAAGGTCACTGCAAATACAAGGACGCGTCGATACCGGACGGCGGGAAACATCAAATGGTGACCAGCGAATGCGCACTCGTGACATGCAAGGCAATGGAAGCCAGAGTGGAGATCCACAGGTGCGACCCGGCGCCAGAAGGGTGCGCCACCTCCAATGTCGGTCACTATCCCAACTGCTGCTCTAAGATGACGTGCACGTAACGCTGTGCACCCAAGCATCCATCGACTGTAAAAAGTGTGTAATAAAGAAAAAAAACTTCGTTGACCGGTATTACCTTGCACGTAACTGACATGATGCCTAATGAGTGATGTCAGAGGTAGAGTCACCAAACAAGCTGCGCTTCAGAGTAGCAAGACACAGGGCTGCCCTCCAATATATTGCTCCATAGACAAAAGCGTGCTGGTCGAACACAATGTATCCTGGACAGGTACTGGTCGCACTTCACAGCAAACGTCAGCGCACACATGTCCTTAAAGATGGCCGCGCCCGTGATCGGCGACCAAGCCGCGTTTGATGTTTATGTGCGCACTTTTGGACGTCTTTCCACTACGGTAATTATTTTGATTCCATAATCTCGCACTAAAACGCGCAGTTTTGCTAGGCCTCGTACTGTTGACCACTTTCAAAGATGTGATGACGACCCCCGCGTAAGACGCACTGAGCGGGTGCGACGAACTTAATCTAAGGAGAAATGGTCGGGTTACCATGTCGCGGAACAACCATCGTATCATTGGCGCCGACTGCGGGGGGGGGGGGGGGGGGGGGGTTCGGCGCGCCCGGGTCAAAACAGTGTAGTGGCACCAACCCCAAAAATGCATGTTGCAAGTTGTAAAATATGTATCCGCCCACCATACTCATGATCACAGTAGAAGGTGAGGCGAACAAACACAGAGGATGACACAACACATAGCCTGAAACGACGATAAAAACCGGAGACACGGAACAGAAAAAAGACAACACGACACGTGTCGTGTTGTCTTTTTTTCTGTTCCGTGTCTCGCCTCCACTAGCCTCTCTCGCCTACACCAGCTCGCCTGCACCCTTGCACTTCTAACATAGCCTGAATTTCGCCCAAAGCAATCAGATCAATGAAACGAAGCAGTCGAAAAAGTACCAGCAGCTGCCAATGAGGTGTAACGGTAGGATCTTAGGAACGCATATCCGTTGGGAGCGGGTTCAACTCCCGCTGCTCCATTTCATTGACCATATTCATTATATTGCGCGCATTTCGGGTCAAACACCGAGGATTCGATGCATTTTGTTCCTTTTGCACTCAGTTTTCAAAGGCGTAATGCCTTCAGTTGTGCACATGTTCACTGTCTACGTTCTCTCTGTTTTTGTTTCTTTCTTTTTTTCTGTTCTTCCTTCCTCTTATTTCTATACCAGTTCTGCATACATCATAGGATCCCGCCAGAGTGTGTGATTCTTCAGCTTTAGTTTTGTGTTCTTCATTTTTCTTTTCCTTTTCTTTCCTTCTTTTTGTTTTCTTTCGCTTTCTTAATTTCTTTGCCTTTTTTTTTGTCTTCCCCTTTCACTTTTTTTTAATAACAAGCCGACATCCATCTGACCTACCTTTCCTTTCTTTTTTATCTTATCTGCTACACTAAAAATTCACAAGTTACAACAATCCTAAACAGAAGGCATATTAATACAGTTGGTTAATGCACGACAGCGCTGCGATAGACAGGTATCTATGTTGGTTCATGATCAGCACTGTAAAGTAAGTGCCTGTGTAAAGCTAATTTCAAGTTCTTAGATGAAATTACAGACAGCGGTAGGGAGTTCCATTTAATTAGGCCTTGGTGTTATAAAGTTCGCATTCCATGCTCAATCGATTGATGATGCCCTTACACAGAGCGGCTAGTGCCAGTTACAGAGGGAAAATGAAGACCTGGAACAAGCCCTTCAGTAATAATACGTTTCCTTATCATCAGTACAGTCCTCTCAAAACACAATGTGTTGAATGGCAGAATGCGCAGTGACTCATACAAAGGTATAGACGTGATTGCCTAGGATGTGCATTCAATATTGTGCGAATTATACGGTTTTGAAGAATCTCAATGAGTCTTACGTAAGTTTTATAAGTGCGCCCCCATGATTCGACGCAGTATAAGAGATGGCATGGGACTAATGGAAAATACAGATTCTTAAGATAACCAGTGGGAAGATTTTTCTCACCCTGTACAAAGCGCCAGATGCTTGAGATAGCTTCGAACATACTTGTGAAATATGTGAACACCCAGGTACTTAATACTATTAAGACATTCAATGCATGAAAGAAAGTCACAATGCCTCAAAATGACGTTTTCTATGAAGTGTGACCAGTACAAGATAGCGGTTTTGCGAGAAGCACCCGCCTGAGGGTATAGTTACAAAAATATCGAGTTTATGCCACTCCCGTGATTGAGTTCAACGGGCGAGCAGTAGTGGCAATTTTGTTTACGCACCAAGCCAGCGGTCAATTAACGGCCCTCACGATGCCCTCTAACGAGCGCACTCCGAAATGTTGTTCCTGTTGCGAGCACCATATCAAAGTAGATACAGCCTTGAGCTTAGCTCCTCCTCGGTCATCTCACCTAACCTCATCGTCATCATCTATGGTTGTTCTTGTTCTCCTCGGGACGCTCTCGTGGACAATAGATAAATAATGCCGCCCGAGGATCACGCACCTTCCCTAACCCATCGCCTCCACGACGAGGGTCTGTGATGTTAGCTGTCTCTGCCCCTCACCTGGGGATGGCGCTGGTGTGCATCGGAAACAAAATGGCTCCGCCTGCCCTCCTATGGAACTCGTTGTCGGTACTCTGAAGTGAATCTTATTTAGTGACACTGGTGAGACGCTCCTTGAGTCTATGCGCTGACCACACTGTATAAAGAGGATTACGGTGTCCACAGAAGCAATTGTTATTTTCGAAACATTCATAACTGGCTGGAACCGCGATAATTATAGTGTATCATAATGTGTGCAGCGGATGAAGTATTTATAAGAAGACTACACAGACATAACATAAAAAAGCAAAGATTATTGAAACGTTTCGTCTACCGTACGGGAGACATCAGTGCCGAGCAAGGCAAGGAATTATCGCTAATAAAATTACGTACCTAAGAGTCACGATTACAATATCTAAAGTGACTTATTATTCTCACTGAATACCTAGAGGGGATACAACACTTGATACACGTGATTGATTGCATCATCCACGGAATGTACTTCACAGACTACTGGGGAAAAATATGTGTCCACGTACCGTACCTCATGGGCTACAGATCCTTGATCGAACTTCCGCGCAGGGCTCTCATGTCATAGAAGCGATGACCTCCGCTCATTCACTTGTTCTCATTGGTCCTCGAACGAACGTGATCTCTCCCACGACGCCTCACAGGCGGAACCGCTGGCCGTAATGTCAGAGACGTATCGGTTGCGGTATTCACGGTACCGATTTTCTGCTGCTTCCGCCTTTACTGTAAAACCCGCGTCGACGCAATTAACCGGTATAACTTTCCGTGCTCATCCAGCATAACTTGGGAAGAGGTGCCACTGTGATGGACAGGCATGACGGAGGATACGAGATGATCCTCATGGAGCTATACTCCTTGTTAATGGTGATTGACCTTATGGCTGCTGTTCGTCCCTCAGGTAGGATGTGCTCTACTGTTGTAAATCCAATAGGCAGACAGATTCCCTGAGCTGCCGCAGTAGGTTCCAGCCGGGACCTTGAACGGTAGTGCAAACGCGGAGCCTCTTGTCCCAGGATCCAATGCCAGTCCAAGTTGTAGCTTCGAGGATCTCCGTGAAGTGCAGTACAACTATGATATCGCACGGTACCTGAGCTTCTCTGTGAGCAGCGAAATCAATGCATATGCAATAATTTCAACAATTCAAGCAATTCCGCCACGATCAATGCTATTTTTTTGCGGCCGCATACACTTAAAGACATGGACGTTAAGGAGCTACCGCTTTTTCTAAAACCCCTTTCCACGAAATATCATTTACTGCAGTTGGGACACAACTGCGGGCAATAAGACAGCTACGTCTACCCATCCGTGAGTTGCTGCAATCGTCGCATTGAGCGGTTCATAAAAAGCACGCTATTTCAAACATATTCAACTGCATGATTGCGTGTTTTTTGAAAGGACAGACCGCACGTCAAATTGAGTGATTTAATGAACTTTTTTATAGTAGTGCATACTGAAACCATAGTATACCACATCCCGTTCTTTGGTGAAGCGAACCTCAACTGTCAAAGCGACAACCTGACGACAAGCCACGTGTGTCTAGCCATATTGCGCAGAAATTAGCACGTGCAGCTCACACGGTAAGTGATGGGTATTTATGTAGATATTTGTGCTTTGCTTATACGACAAGTGATCCACTTACGTTACCAGGGCTGGAGCAAAAAAGAAATCACTCGTCGTCTTCCACTTTGTGCCTACTGGGTGGACATCTCCAGTTGAAGGAGGGGTACGTTGATTTTGCAATTTCCGTTTCCCAGTTTATACTCTGAAGTTCCATGAACATCAGTGCTCCAAAGCATCCATTATTACATTCGAAAGCATATCGGGCTCTCATCCGTTACGGTCAGCGGCATGGCCGAGAGGGCAGGTCGCCCGCTGACGACTGGGAGGTGGTGGGTTCGAATCTTACCACCGGCTCTGCTGTTTGAGTGCTTCCCTGGGATTTCTGGCAAACTTAACGGAAGAATGTCGACACAGTTCCGCATGAAGTCGGCCCAGAATGCATACTAACCACTCCTTCCTGCTGTCTTATCTCCATCTGCCCATATCTATGCGCCGCTCACAGCCATAGTTGCTTCGCGGCGCGAACACGGAGTAAAAAAGATCGTCCGTTATGTTGCAGTTGCTGTTAGTCGTGGGCACACATCATGCAGGAGTTTCTAATTAGAAGTGAGCGTCCCTTGGTGCTGCAGTTCAACGCCCATGAAAACAACAACAATATGAATCATGACGATGATGTTTGTGGTGCTTCATTGATGGGGAGAAGCGCCCAACCCCATCGCACCTGAGACATTAGATGAGTGATACGACAAAAGAAGTAAAATTGTCTAAACAGATCACAGAACTATTCAGTGGTCCTCGGGTAAATGCGCACTACAGAATTCCAGAAGTAAACGAAATGAAACAAAATGAAGCACGTATGGAAGGAGAACCGAGGCCAATTCAAAACCACTGGAGCAAGCCTGCGGTCCTCAGCGACGCCATGAAAATTCGAAACCCCGATGATGTTGCACAGGGATCTTGGCAAGGGCGTATGATTGCAACCATATTGAAGGGCTTTCCGCTGATACTGTTCAAATGAGCTCGAAGTACTTGAAGAGAGAAGGAAGTCACTGAAAACGTTAACCAGGCTGCAGGACTCGAACCCACATTCCTTCTTCGTTCATTCATTCTTCTTGTTGAGGCTTTGTGTGTTTGTTTTTCGTGTTCCAGCACTCCAGCAATCATATTGTATGAGGACATGCTAAATGCTCACCACGGCCCACAGAACGTCTGTATCTGAACTACGCCTATCGCGTGCTTCGTTGTAGGAACTTCAGCTGAAGGATATCAAACGACAAGAATGGCGTTGCCTTATCGGTTCCTGACTGCTCTTTTAGTGGTCCTTTCTGGGGAAGCTGCTAGAGTTACATACAGGACCGTGGATACAGCTGACGGTGAGTTGCTTTGGCACAAGGACATAGGAGAAAGCCTTCCATAGTGTGCATGAATACCACCTCCAGGAAGTTAGTAACCAGATGGTCGCTTGGAAACTGCAAGTTCGAATGAAGCGCGGATAGGCCCTTTTATTTCTGCATCTATTCTTGAGGTCTTGAGGGTCAGGTACTGATCAGGAGATGTAGAGAGATGTTGCGCAGAACACTGAATTCGTTGTTGCGGTGATGATGACATTGACATGTCGAAGAGTTCTCCTCATTTATCACTATGGCGTTAACTTTCGAAGATGTTCATTGTTGCTTAAATACGTAATGTATTTACCTAAGAATAGATCCTATTCTGTTGAATGGCGACGAACTGCAATCTGCGAAGACACGTCATGGCATGTGTAAGTGGATGAATTTTTGTCACAAATGACTTATTATGATCGAAAGTAACGGTCAAAGAAATGCGTTACTTTTTTAGCCGTTACTTGATTAGATTTTCAGCTGAGTAACATGCAAGGGTAAAAAATCATTGTTGCCACAGGAATAATGTTGATCGGTTACGTTTTCAAGTAACGTGTACAACTCTGTCCTCCCATTTCTATTTTCATTCACATTTAGGTAACTTCCTAATGTCACGTGTATAATGTCGCTACCGCATCACTCATACTAGCAACCACCCTAAGCACGTGGTCTAACATGATACAACATCTGCGTGCTCAGGAGTATTTCATGGTCTTTCTCCGTGACACCAGACTCCTCTGTATCCTATGATGTGCCTGTGTACACTTGTGTGCTGTGTGTGTGTTTTTGTTTTTTTTTGTTTTTTGCGTTCTGTTTTTGTCGAGAGTGTTCTTGATGTTTCCGCCTCCCCTAATGTTTACCTACCGACTCTGCTGACTGATGACTACTCATCACGTCGTCATTCATCGTCTCATCATGCTGTAACATCTCATTCCGTCCTTTGTGCCTTGGGATAATTTCCCCATTCATCTCAATTTATTTTTTGTTATTGTTGTTTTGTATAGTGCCCTAATTTTTTTAAAAGCGCGACGCACCATAGAGTTGTAAAAACAACTTGTGGCACATTCTCTCTGGTTTGGGTTCTGTACTCATTGACTGTTTAAAAGGAATTTGAACGCCTGAACTCTTCTTCTTTTTAAAGGGGCACTAAACAGCTCCAGGAATATTCTCCAGTTATTATGCTGTATGAAAGAACGTGGCTCACGATATCCAATTATGAAATTCATTTACTTCTAGCGAGCGCCTTTACCACGAAACAATGCCATTCAAAGAGTATAATCCGCGTGAGTCTCTCCTTCCTACTCGGAGAGCACCTACGTCACACGTCTCGCACGTGTAGCAAAGCTGCATTCCAGTCACTGGAGGTGGGGGAGATTTCGGACTCCTAGCCAATGACGGGCCTCGTTGACACAAATAGCAGGTTGCGGGGAGAACCGGTTGTGAGAACACCGCTGTGACCTCGCGGAGCAATACAGCGCTGAAAACATAGTGCGCACATGAAATGGAATATTGTGGGCTTTTGGTACATTTTGATCTGGCTACCTTGGGTTTGACAAGTGTAAATATGTTTAGAATGGACCTCATTACCCGATATTAAAACAAAATCACTGTATAGGCGCCCCGCATTTTGAATGGTTGATGGTGCGCGACGTCAAAATGACGTGTGGCTATTGTCGCCAGGGCATCGCAGGGCGGGGCATGAGCGCGAAAGAGTGCAGTGAATATTCGGTTGGGTTGGAGCCATTATTAACTCTTTTGTGACAAAAATATTTGCTAAACGTCACTGTAGGAAACGAATCACACTGCATTACAAAAAAGTGCACCTTACATACCTGTTTATTGCCCCTTTAAGTGTTGAGAGACGTCAGCCAATATTTGAACTCTTCAAGCTTATAAAGACCGAGAAACCACTTCAAAAGTTTTGAGGAAATCCTTGGTAAATATTTTTTTTCTGTGTAGGTGTACCAAACATGACATCGAAATGTTATGTTCCTGAAATTCCGCGTTACGAAGCTATAGGTGGAGTGTAATAGGTTGCGCCGGTTCCCCAGAAAGAGGGAAAAGAAGCACGCGTATAAGCGCGGTGCGCCGGTTCACTAGAAAGAGGGAAAAAGCGCGGGTAAAGCTATGTTGTGACGTCATGTGCACACCACCTATAGACGACCTGAGCCCCTACGTCATTGACTACGTAACACTCCCGCAACAACAACACCAACAACAATAAATGATGACGATGACATGGGGTGTTTCACCCCGCAAAGCATATGCTGGTGGGCACTAACTATATCAGCTTTATCAGCCTATCAGGCAACGTGCTGGGCTTCCACGATGATGCCAATACATATACAGGGTGTTACCCTATAAAAGTCTACCCGCGTCGGCATGCCGTGCTCGCCAATTACTCAATGCAGGCGGTACAATGTGTTGTCTACGTATAAACCTCATAAGGACATTCATCCATGGCAAATATCGAAGTGATTGAGCACCGTTACGCAAAGTTATAGCGCAAAACGTGAGGTTCCCGTAGGCAAAACAGCCCAGATGGCGCCTCTCAGTAAGCAGACGACATCCCTTTTGGGTGTCGTCTGCTGAGTACGTCGGCATTTTTCGTACCTCACTTGTTTACTTCTGAGCAAAATACGACAGTTACACGAAAGCGAAATGAAAACTGCAGTTCCACCCGGCTGGCAGGATATGCGACACGTCGTCGTCTGGGGAGCAGCATGGCAAGTGCTCTTCTCAACGCCGCCATCTTGATTGTTTTGACTACGGGAATCTCACGTTTTGAGTTATAACTTCGTGTTGCGGCGCTTAATCACTTCGAAATTCACCAAGATTAAATGTCCTTATGAGCTTTATATGAAGATCGCACAATGTGCCACCTGCTTTGAGTAATTGGCGAGTACGGCATGGCGGCACGGGTAGACTTTTATAGGGTAACACCCTGTATATATATCAGGCAACGTGTTTTTCCCGGTTATGCCCACGACAGCAAAATATAACCTCGAACCGATCTTCTCGTGACGTCACATCTTCTTCTTCTTCTTCTAACTGGATGGCGTCTGACGACACACGTTTGTAAAAAGAAGGCAGTCTATTGCACTCCGAAGATCACGCGCTGTGCGAGCTCCTGTGTCCCTCCCAACTGTTCACCTCCTAGCCCGCTTTTATTAGTTAGTCACACTTTATCGAGGAGAGAGGAGTGTGTAGTTTTCCGTTTGCATGACGACGTAGACGGTTGTAAAGAGGGAGGGCAGACGTACACGGATGAATGTCATTTCCCATTTGCCTGTGCCGACGTCTCTCATGGCTGTTCGGCTTTACTGTCAATGGTAGCCTGAACAAGTCGCAGTTATAAAGGCCCAACAGCAATTGTTTAAATGAGAAATGTGGGGACTTCACGTACCACATCAACTACAACATGAGACGGAGCAATGCATGCACTGGGTTACAGGTGGTCTGTCGACCCCTTTAAGAAGCCTTTCACTCTTATGTATCCTAACAGGACAATGCCTTTACGACGACTACGCGCTCGATGATAACGAAGAGTACCAGGCGGATTCCTGCGAAATCGTCAAGTGCAAAGCCTCCTCAAAAGTACTGGAAGTTACGACATGCTACGTCCCGCCCGGATGTGAACCACAATATCGAGGTTGGTATCCTGACTGCTGCGAGCAAATGGAATGCACTGAAGAATAAACACGCGCTGTAGAAACACAATAAAAAGCTTTAGAGATGCATTCAGTCGATTCTTCTCAATGTTCATCATGAAAAGCCGAACTAATTTAAATTGTGAACGTTTTGCTGTCGCAGGAAATACTTCGAAAAAGGTGGTACCGTGCCCATGTCCTACAAATGAAATGTCAGCAATCAAAACGGAATGGCAGAACCGAAGAGGGAGCTCACCCGGAGTAGTGTCGGTATTAAAGGGGTACTAAAGTGGAAAAATTTCTCCTCGTGAAATGAACGATCCTGTTACCTTGAGAGGAAGGGAACGGGATTAACCCGTTGTGATTTGCGCCACTGAACGAGACGGTAATTTTCGTTTTCGTTCTTCTCTCATTCTCAAGACGAGCGGCTATGCGTAGCTGCCTTCCATTGGTCTCTTCAAACGGTTTGCTCAATCATCGCGGCAAATCGGATGCCGCTCCACGTTGTCGCGCTTATTGGTAAGTAGAGAAGAGGAAAGCGCAAATTGACAGTTTCGTTCTCGCACACGCGTTCAGCGCAAAGCTTTCCTGTTGCATTGCTGTCAAGGTAACTGCTTCATGGACTCCGTGAGAAGCAATTCTTGCTCTTTCGTGCCTGTTTGAGGTCATTCTGACCACACTGACTGTGCATTCACACGAGAGCCATTCCCTAGAGCTCCCCAGTGGAACATGCGCAAAACGTCATAGCTTTCTGCTGCCGGTGCGAGCGCTCAACATGACGTCTTTTCGTGCGCTTCTAACGTAAGGGAATACCGTACGGCTATGCCACAAGATGTTCCGTAGCAAACGACAGGACTCACGTATGTGATGTGCCCGATATTCGGGAGTCGTTCGAACGCTCAACGTCATAGGCACCGTAGGTCGCACCATAGGCTCTTCCGCTCCATCAGCCGTCTTCCGTGCAGTCGATCGTATCGTTCATCTCGTCATCTCATCGTATTTAATATTTAATCACATCCCTTCATCCTCTCTTTTTTTTAAGTTTCGTATTAGCACCGCGAAGCAACTGTGGTTATGAGCTAGGTACAGACGTGGACAGATAGAGACAGGCCAGTAAGAAGGAGTGGGAGACAGGGTGGTTAGTATGTGTCCTTCAGAGGGAACTGTGCCAACATTCGTCAGGAAAGTCATCGGAAAACTCAGGGAAAACGTCAGACAACACAGCCGATGACAGGATTCGAACCCGTATGGAACGTTGAGTTGAAGCTTCAAACACCATTTTTCTTTGCCCTAGTGTAATCTTTCTAGGTGTTCTTGTTCTTTCGCTTGTATGATCATGCTTGTTTGGCAACGTAAAGCCACGAATCATCATCAAACTTTATCACGGCATATCACATCACGGCATTCAGAAAGCGATCGTGCTTTGGAAGAACTGATGCGAGCTCACAACTCAGTCGCAAAACGAATGAAATCGAAAAATAAGAAAAAGTGACGAGAAAATAGGTTTCTGAATACGTTTCTATAGCTGCAAGTGCACACATTTAACTCATCCAAAGAAATGAAAACCAAGATTGACAGAGACTGAATATGCACCCGGTAGAGAAAGCACTTCGTCGAAGCACGTTCCCGGAGTCTTATTGCAGTTGACAGTAGAAAAGCAACATAATTCAGTCACGACAGCCTCAGACACTCATATTGAGTTTTCTTTTTAAGAACGAAATAACGCATTTACGGTTGTTTTTACCTACTGCTTTTGTGCAGTGGTATAAGTATGCACACCTCAAAAGAGGAGGGCAGCTTCGACGCCTGAAGGTAAGCAACCTCTTTCAATCTCTTTGGCGCATACTGAATAGAAGGGAGTCTATTGTGAAACCCTGACGGAATCACCACGTCACGAGGGCATCTTCCGTAGGTATTATTCTGTTTACGAGTACCTTGCAAATATTACGACTAAAAATTTTGTAGCGAACATGACACACTCTAACAACACAACTTCACCGCATAGCACGCTGTGCGCCAACCATTGCCACGACTGATAGGGTCATCGCTAACACGAAGAGAGAAGGAGGCGTACGCCTTTTTGTGTCAATTTGGATATATGATATGACAAAATTCGTGGAAATACCGCTTGTTAAAGACGACATGGCGTTTAAAGCCTCGCCAAAATTTTGCGAGAGCTCTAACGCGTGAGAAATATTCCAATACCTGTGGGTAACTTACACTCTTAAAAATGAACTTCACCGCATAGCACGCTCCTAGCCAACCATCATATCGAATGATATCGTTATCTGCCCTGATTTGTTGAAAACGGGAGGCGTACGCCTTTTTTGTGACACTTGTGCTGTTCATAATTGTCACAGAAAAGGCGTACGCCTCCCATTTTCAACAAATCAGGGCAGATAACGATATCATTCGCGATGATGGTTGGCTAGGAGCTTGTTATGCGGTGAAGTTCATTTTTAAGAGTGTAGTTACGGTCACATTTTGCAGTTACTTTAACCAAAAGTGGTAACCAGTTACAACTACAAGTCACTTTTGTAGACAAGTATGTAGGTACTACAAAAGGTAACTAAGTTATAGTCACTTGCAATACCTGTAACATACTTATCGCACGAGACTGTGAAAATTCATACCGGCAGCCGTCTGTGTGCGGAGAGGGGGGGGGGGGGGGTAATGGCAGGATCGGCCCGTCGTAGTTGGCCGCGCAGAAGTGGGCGTCGTCACGACTATACGAAGAACCTGTTCTGCCGCTCTCCTGGCCAATCACTGCCAAACAACCATTTCTGCTCTTCTGGGTCTTCCTGACATGCCTTCCTCCATCCAGATGGCGCTGATAAATCTGGCCGTAAAATGCACTGCATTATGCACTTCATAATTGCCACAGTAAAGTCGTACACCTCCTGTTCTCAACAAATCAGGGCAAAGAACGATGTTATATTCGAAATGATGGTTGGACTACACACTCTTAAAAATTAGTTTCAAGGGGGGGGCGGAGCCTATTTCGTGACACTTATGCAGTTCATAATTGTCACAAAAATGGCGTACGCCTCCTGTTACCGGCAAATCAGGGGAGAGAGCGATGTCATTCGAGATGATGGTTGGCTAGGAGCGTGCTATGCGGTGAAGTTCTATTGAGTGCAGGTGAATCAACGGCCGTTCCGCTAACGGCCTTAAGCTTGCCATGTGACTAGGGTATTATTTTTTCAGGGAAGCATTTTTCGTGACAGCTCATGAAGGTGATAAGTATGTTCATATCACATTCACACGTTCATAGAAGAATCTATGTTTGAAGTGCTTTCCATGCCCAATTAAATATTTCGGCACTTTCACACACCATATTATAATCGGGGATAATATCTCCATATTTTTTTCTTCTACCATCATCATCTTCATCTTCTTCTTCTAGTATTATCCTGGTCCTTGACTGGCATTGCAGGAATGTTCGTTCCTGAATGTTTCATTCAACCATATTCTTCTTCTTTCCTTCGATGTGATCGCATGTAAAAAGGAGAGAGGAATAACCAGAACCAAGCATGATGCCTCACTGTTGGCTTTCGGCAGCTCTGCTCTTGCTATTCCATGCCGCCTACAACGCTGCGCAAGACACCGTGGTTCATATTGAGCGCGTGCAGGTCGAGGACGGTGAGTTTGCTATACCGAAGTGACTGTTGAATAGAACTGAAAAAGGTTCACGTATGTGCCTTTCACGGTCAAGCCTCGAGAATCTTCATTGTTTTTGTACTGCTTTCTTTCGTGTTCTTGTGGGTCCAGGACGCACAGTATATACGTAATCACGAAATGTTGTCCTACGAATTGTTCGGCATGTGACACACACTAGCGCACATTACGAACATCATTCTGCGCTGTCGTTCACACGATCGACGGAGACCCCGTTTACGCTTAGATTTACGCAGGATAATCGCTAACGTCTCATTACGGCCGAAATCTCATTACGGCTGAACGTCTCATTACGACCGAAATCCTTTCATCCCCAAATGACTCCTTACGGCCAAAATCTTAATACGACCGAAGGTAGTATCATTTCGGCCGAAGATGCTTCATCACAGCCAAAAAGAAAAAAAAGAAGCATCCACTTTTGGCCGTGATGGGACATCTTCGTCCGTAATGAGACTACCTTCGGCCGTATTGAGACTTTGGCCGTAATGGGACACATGGGGATTAAAGGATTGTTGGCCGCATTGAGCCTTTTGGCCGAAATTAGACTTCGGCCGTAATGAGATGCCGTAATCGGATCATCTTTCGTTCACTAACTCTTAATATCCGTCTGGGTTCCTGGAACAATCCATTCACCAAACGTTTAGCCTTTGAAACCTTTGCACGGTTATTAATGGTAACAGGATGGGTCTCTCGACTTTGACTGTGACATCACGGGTGTCCCTGTGATGTACCCGTGTGCATTCTAATGACCAATGCCTGCCACAACGCATGCATGCGGGTCTGCACGCCCTTACACCTGCGACCGACCTCCTGGCGCGTTTTACATTAATGTATCACCCTCGCCTAATCACAGATATTTCTGTTACCGGAAAATTCGTGTCAGGCTACAACAATCGACTCGTGCTCTCGTTACACCGGAAAAATTTGCTGGTCCCCAGTGGGGATCGCATTAAGGGCTTGGCAGCAGTTCCTTCCATACCATAATCGTAATCTTTATTTAGTCAATATTGCAAAATGTACAGAAAGCGGGACTGTGAGGGTAAGCCCTGTGCAAGCATACATCTAGGTTGAGCATAAGCGCATTCGTGCAAACATCTTGATAAGCAAGCCTGTCTTGCTGCAGTTTATACAAAATGCCACTTCATGCAGTCACACAGTTCACTACCACTTCATGCAGTCACAAATGACATTTCCATTGAAGCTATAGTCAGTGACCATATAAATCATACACTTAAAGGAGTACAGAGGGCCATCCAAAAAAAATTCAGATTAAGACATCTGATGAAAGTGTGTGTGTCATTATACCGAATAGCGCGAAAGGTTTTGATGTGTGCAATTTGTTTCCCAGAAAAAAACTCACATAAACATAGACACGGCACTACATCGCGAAGTGCAGGTGTCATGCGTGGGCGGTCCTAGTTGTAGGATTTATGTTGTCACTGAGTATACGGCGTGCATTTTCTTCTTCTTTTCTCTTTTTTTTTTCTTCTGCCAAGCAGTAGAAGCTGTCCTCTGTGAATGCGCGCAACCGTGTGCGCCACGGCAATAATGGCCAAGGTAAATTTCAGTAACGTAAGCATGATCATTAGCGAGAGTACGATAGCAATACATGGTAAAGAACTAGTCTTCTTTGCTTACTCTGTGCTACGAGGCTTACTTTGAAGAACGCGTATTGTGCGCATTCGGAGTGTGCTGCGGAGGCCCTTCGACCTGAAGATTGATTGATTGATTCCTTGTTCGCGCCGCGACGCAAGTGAGGCCATGATTTTACCTAAAGCGCGCATACTTAGAATAAGCTTCTTCCCAAGTAGAGTTTGTATAGCCGTTAGAAAAGTTCCAGTACACATAATGTTCATGGTTGCTATTTCAGACAAGTGTATCTACGATGACGAAAAGTACCCCAACGGCGTGAGAGTCCAGAAGCTGGTGGGATGGTGCGGAGAAATTGAGTGCTACGCCCCGGGGAAAATCGTGTACCTCTACTCGTGCTACATTCCGGAAGGGTGCGAGGCGCCAAAGGGAGGCACGTTCCCCGACTGCTGCAATCATCTCGTGTGCCACTGATGAAGGAGACGTCCAATAAAAAGCTTGAATGAAGGTGTAACGGTCGTAAATGTCATGTCGCGACTGGGAGGCAGAGCCGTAGCGACGAGGGTGCGACAGGGGCAGCCTGGTGGGGCGACAGGGGCAGGGGCAGCCAGCAGGCTGGTTGGACAAGATAAAGCGGAAACGAAGAAAATTTGAATCTACGATCTCGACAGCGCAAACAAGCGTTTCATTTCTTTGTTTGTAGGGCTTCTCACAGCAGTGGGAGAGGGGGGGGGGGGGGGCGCTTTAGATTTACCCTGCCCCGAGCGCAAAACTTGCCTTGCTACGGCTCTGCTGGGAGGTATGCGGGTTCGAATCTCGGTGCCGGCTGTGCTGTCTGGGGTTTTTCATGGGTTTTCCTCAGACGGTTTCAGACATGTGTCGGCACAGTTCCCTTAGAAGTGGGCCCAGGACACACATTCGCCAGGGCGTCAGTCGTGACGTTGCCCACATCTGTGGTGCCGACAACGGCGATCCCTTTCACCTTCACCACCACCACACCGTCACCAGTTAGAGGCCGTCGTCTAAAGCGCCGCAACGAACGGAAAACAATTACCGTAATTTCACGCGTATTAGCCACGACTTATGGGATTTTTTTTTTCTCTTGGGCGCTCTGCGGCTTATTTGACGACTATTTTCCCCTGGTATTTTCTCCATACGCCGGTTTTCACGAAAGCGCCGACAGTGTCTCCGGAACAGCGCCACGCTCTGGCAGTGCACGAACAATGCGAAGCAGAGGCGCATATCCACATTCGAGTAGACTGACCTTCCTGGTGCCTCTCCCAAAGCAGCTTTAACAAAAGTGTTGACGGAGATTCATGTCCTCTGGAAGGCCACTGACCCCTCGATCCAGGAAAAACGCCCATCAGGGGCGCAATCCCATCTTAGTAGAACACTCCTCCTAGAACTGACCTTATTTGTTGAACAGCATATACCGACCCCGGAATATGAACCACAAGGTTTATGGCCTTCTCTACGCTCTCCATTGTCACACAAATCAATTGCCTCGTATTTCCCGCTGGTTATCTGCGAGTGTGGCTTATCTGCCGAGAAATGTTCAAAATTTCGTAAAAACGGGCCATGCGGCTTATCTGCTTCGCGGCTTATACGCGTGAAATTACGGTATATTCATTTTATTTTTCAAAGACTCAGCACGCAAGAATAGCCAAAGCACAGTCAGTATGCAGTCAAAGAACTTTAGGCACTTGCACGAGCCATCGAAAGAACCTGCAAAACTCTATAGGCCCGGATTCTCCACGTGTAGGCGACGTAATCGAAAGTTGGCTTCGCTCTCCCAGTAACAGCGCGAGCGTTTCCGCTCTCTACTCAACGTTGAAAATTTGCCAGCCGCTTTGATGAGGACACAGAAATGAGCCTTCAGGAACCGATAATGACTGACACACTGCAAATTGCGCACCGTGTGATCGAGTCGCACTTCTCAAAACTATATAGAAATTAATCTATGATACTTCCGTTCCACGTACGCTTTGGAATAATACAGTGTGATACTCGTGGATTCAATGACATGCGTTCGGTAATATTCTGACAACACGAGATTTAAAGGAGTCGCGACTAGCACACTCTTAGAAAAAAGGGAGAAGCAGTTACACCATTTAGGAGGTAATACGAGGTCTGGCACTTCTTTCGGCTTCGTCGCACCTGCATAGCAACCGCAACAGCCTTTAGTAGTACCTAACTTACCATTGCTAGTTGCAGTATAGTGACTGCAGCAGGCCTCCACAAACTCAGTATGTGTAGGACAGTCTACTTTTTTGCTCCATGCATCAAAGCGTTATCCTCCCTTCCATATCTACTCCAAAGTAATACACGCAAAATTTTGAGGCATTTCGTTACTTCTTTAAAGCGTCTTGTGTTCGTGACGAACTACGTAGTTCGTCACGGTTCGTCGTCTATAGCGGCAAGGTACCTTGCCTCTATAGATATCCCTTCCAGTGCCATGCGCACCCAGCAGCCATCATGACTCCAGATACAGTCGACCCGCGTTTATCCGGACTTCATTTATCCGGATCCTGCGCTATCCGGACAAAAAAGCATGGGGCGGATTTCTCCCCATGTATTTCGCCCTCGTTTATCCGGACTTCACCTTCCGGACTCGGACGAGAATTCCAGGGAACAGAAGTGACTAATACCCAACAACCGGCTTCATTTATCCGGTCATTGTCCAGGAAGGACACTTTGCCCACACCTAGTCAAGCGAGGTCGAGGACCGTGGTCGTGGCCTCCTTTTTACTAACACAAAGGAGGTGGTGCTAGGAAGAATTTTCTCCCTTTCCATTTATTAACGTGCACGTTACACAAAAGTAATCCACCTGAGCAGTCTGGTCATTTCAGACTAAGAAGGTCCTCAACGTGCGTCCCTGCGCTGCAATCATAGGTGACGACATCGTCAGTGTCGTCGCTTCTGATAGTGTTCAAGAAGAACCTAATAATGAAAGCGGGAATGTACCAGCTGTGACGGTAGAAAATGCGCGGGCGGCACTGAGAACAGCGCTAGTATTTTTCGAGCAACAGAACAATATTTCTCAAGTTAATGCCATTAGCAAAGGTTTGCAAGAACTGGATGCGTGTATTGGAATGAAACATATGACAATGGATAGTTTTCTGTGTAATGGTCAATAAAGGTGTCCTTTTAGGATCACTCTGGATTTTCGTGTTTCACTTATCCGGTTCCCCCGCTATCCGGACATTTTCACAGGAAACGGAGCCGTCCGGATAAACGCGGGTCGACTGTACTTAGCCCCAGATATCTTTCAGTTTGAAGAAGAAAAAGAAGCCATCATGACATACCGTTGAGGCAACGCCTCCTCTATAAATTGGTTGAGGCTCTCGTTGGTTGAGGCGTTCCTGGAGAGGGAGATGTAATGAGTGATACCCTACGCACAGTGCGCGCAAGTGCAGACAGGCTGCAAATGTTACATGGTGTCATTCCCCTATAACATTTACAAATTCCTCTCAGGAGGGAATTCCTTATTGGTTGAGAACCCCTGCTCTAGGAGCAGGAGCGCTTTATAAAAGGGAAGCCATCTTGAAGGCCTCGCTCTTGGTAGTGTTCTCACTTGGCGTAGCGTGTCATACCCCTGTCACACGGACACTTTCGATCCGCATTGAGCCAATGCTCATCGAGCTCAATGCGGATCCGGCGCTGCTACACGGACACGTTCGAGTATAGGATCGAACTCCGATCCCGCTTAACACGATCAAGTTTGGATTGGGATTCTCGAGACTGCTCGAAGACCGTCGTTTGGCATCCTCGAACTCAGCGAATTTGTTGTAGTCAACAAAAACATTACATTAATTTGCAAATGTTCCTATACAATTCCCATGGAATTTCACGGTTACGGTTTTAGTCCAGGTATGACGGGCGACTGAGTTTGCTAATTTGTTTAATCTCGACCATTCTCGACACCGCGCCCCCTATAAAGGCTTAGTTGACACCACAATGCGGAAGAAGACGCGGTTATTCTCGACTGTTTAGGAACATATTTGTCAAACCGAGCGTACTGCCTCGGAGCTGTTACCACCGCCTGCCGACAGGCCAACCTTTCAATACGCATTGAGTTGGACCATGTAGCAGCGTCGCACACCGAACGCTCTTGAGAAACTCGATGCGGATCGGATTCAATCCGCATTGAAAGTGGTGACACGGTGGTTGACTTGGTGTGACAGGAGTAAGACTTGCGACAGAGCTCAAGAGATGACATCAGTTGCGGCAGAAAATGCGCTACGATGTAACGGAAATGTTCAGTGCAGCTTCAACTCCTTTTACATTCCATTATTAAGGATGTGTGAAGGGTACTAAAGTGGATTACATTGAGTTCTTGCCATGCACTTAAAATTTGTGGAAAGCTTGTGCACTTACGTAGCATGCAGAATCCGACAGCAGCACAGGCGGGTATTTCCCCCCGATTTTGTGCAATTTACGTCGTATTACCATGCATGGGCTGAGAGACACAAAAGAGAACGAACCGCGTAAATCAGTCACCGTGGCGTGACCTGCTGAGTTCTAGGAGTGACCCGAAAGCCCGAGAGCGGGTAGGGCCTTCTTCTTGCGGGCCTGGACTGGGTTCGGATTTGACCATTATGGGACCTGCCGGGCCCGTCCATTACCGGGCCTAGGTCGGGCTCGAGCCTGTGCTACCCCACTGTTAGTTAGCCATGATCATATTCTACGGCCCGCTACGCTGTGCCGGGCTGAGCCGGGTAGTCTGTATATTGCTCGGGCACGGGCGAGGAACCAAAAATTATTCGGCTTGGGCAGGACCCGCGTAGTTGTGGAGCCGTCGGGCCGTGCCCGGGCGGGTAAATTAAAGGAAGGCAGGGCTGGAGCCGTGCCTGAGCCTAAGAATGCGGCCCGTGCACTGCTCTACCCATTAGACACGATAACGCCCCCTAATGGTCGGCAACACCTAACTTTTTTACCTGTGTACTCCCTACAGGGAGCGCCTTTGCTATTTCAGATTTAGACACATGCCCGCAATGATACGTTAAGCTGTTATGGCGTAACTAGAATAATGACCCCCCCATTTTTCTCGACCCCCTTCCGTCTTTGGCACTATGGATGAACCATTGGGTTGCACGTAGGGATTGCTTCTGTCACAAGCAGCCGTCGTGTGCACGGCAGTCGTTGAAGCGGCAGGATTTGAACCACCCACTGACTGTCACTGGGGCAGTGCCCAACGCGATGCCTGGCATCGGCCACATCTCATCATCATTCCTTTACGTGTGCGTGGACCAAGCATCTCTCGATTGCCGATCTCCCCTTGAGGCTTGTGTTGTGTCCTTCAGTTTGTGTGTTTCTGAGCCTCAGAACGGTTGCTTTCCATCGTGCTAATAGTAACAATTGAGTAACAGCAGATGATCTTAGAATTTTCACGAGCCGTGTCTGTGTTGTCTTTCTTTACTGCCCTGAAATGTTTGCTAGTGAAGTGTTTGTTGTACATCATCTCGTATTCCGCGAGCTGCTTCCCAATCCTGCGTTTGACACACCGAATTTTTTGTTGTTTCTTGTCCTTCGGGAAGGCATGAAAGCTAATTTCGGGTTCAGTGCAATATGTAACCCGCTGAAGAACGTCGCGTCGCTACGAATTGCTTTTTTGACACCTTCCAGCTTTTTATGGGAACTTGATGCTTTGTTGTGTTTGCTGTGTTTGTCCGTGCTCCAGCCTCAGAACGGCTTTCCATCACGCGGAACACGGCAAAAGCGGACAGTTTTTCCACAATCGCTTCGAACGATATGCAGATCTAACGCTCCGCCCACACGCAAGCACACCACAAACAAGCGCACCACACACGCGCGTCTGCAGCGTCTGCTCTTCAGAGAGGAAGCGCCACGCGGACGAATGAAGCAGGAATAGATTAGGCCAGAGTAGCTCTATAGGACGAATATGTGATTAAGCAACCGCCCAAAATTTCCCTTTACTTCCCTGATACTTTCTGTTTTGCAGAAAGTGAATGGTGCAGACATATGTCGGCACAGACCGCATAGAAATCGGCCAAGAACGCGCGTGCATTGCGCGAGTTGTGACGTTTCCCACCTCTGTGAGGCTGATAACGACTAGCACTTTCACCACCACTTGAGTCACTAAATAAGCTACGCTTCAGAGTATCGACACTGAGTTCCAAGAGCGAGCATGCGCCATCTTGTTTCCGCGCCACGCTACCCGTGCGCACGCGCATTGCGCGCGTTAGCGCATGGTGCCATCTATCGTGCGTGGGGGAAATGTTCCTTTCGTTTAGCCGGCGTTCACACGGGGCAACTTTTCCCAGCAACTCGAAGCAACTCAAACCAACGTCTTTTGAGCAATTTCGAGTCCGCGTTCACACGCAGCAACTCTGTAGCTCCACCCACAAGCAACCTTATGGCGACCGGACAATGTGGGTTCGAATCGAACTGGTGGAATCTTTTCTTTAGCTGCTGTTTATCAACTTTCAGTCAGTTTTATTGCTCCAGTAGATCATTATTGCCGTCCAGAAGTGGCAACTGATATGTTTCCGTGAAGTTCGTAAAAAAGAAAAAGTTATTTTTTAGCTGCACCTCCAGGATTTGAACCTATGAACCCACGAACGAAATCCACAACGCCATCGGGGGTCACGTGGCAATGCTTCCCTCTCTGATTGGCCGATGCACGAGCAACTTCTCAAGTTTTCGGTCCGGGAGCGATTCGCAGCAACTCGGAGCAACTCGAGTTGCTGGAGGTTGCCGGCTGACAGCAACTCCAAAGTTGCTCATAGTTGCTGCAAAAAGTTGCCCCGTGTGAACGCTGCCTTACAAGCAGCAGTTAACGGTCTTGAGCTCACCTTGACATCTTCGGGACGCTCTGGTGGACAATACAAGGATTATCGCACAACAATCACACACGATCCCACGGCGAGCATTATGTTTGGCGTCTTTGATCCTCAACTGGGGATGGTACGGAAACAAGATGGCGCTCCTGCTCTCCCTTGGACCTCAGTGTCGATACTCTCCACCACCTGAGAGAAGCACCTCTCTCATTCGCGAGACCCAAAGTTCTCTCGTGCCCGAAAGACACACACACGCTAATTTTGGGTGCGAATATGCACCCCATGACTTGTAGTCCTAATTTCTACACTTATTGACATGTTTTATTAGTATGTTCCTTTAAGTATTTAGTATTTAGTAACTTTAGTATTTAGTAACGCATTTTAAACATAAGTTTATAGTACATGCACATGCCTGAGCGGGATTAGCCCATATTCGTGTTCCTAGCTCAAGGTTATGTTACCCACACATATTTGATTTACCCGATCGACGCAAAAAGATTTTCTGGGGGTCGCCCACCTCAGTAAACTTGCTGTAGTTGCTTGCATGAGCTATTGTACGTTTGTCTGCAAACAGCATACGAGTAGGACGAATTTATGAAGCTGAAAACGAAATGGATCGACATTCACTGTCAGTCAAGTTTGAGTTTGAGTTTGATTATAGAAAAAAAAATACTGCCAGTCAACTTGCTCTTCCTCTGCACAATTTATCGTATATTGGAAGCCCGTCGAGGAAGCTGACACATTTGCGGGTGATTCACACTTGGTGAAGAGCTTAGCGACGCAAATTGGAAACGGACTCGTAATAAAGGAAAATGTGCGCCTCTCTTTAGGTGAATGGCATGTTTCAGACCACGATGCTTGAACACAGACAGAGCAAACGCCGCCTGGCGGGAGCCATTTGGACAGGTTCAGTTGTTGGGAAATAATTTATGCGCAAACATATGTCAATCGTGACAACCATTTTGTGTCAGTCTGTTTGCGATCACATTCGATATGTGCAATGAAATATGTAACTCTCTTTGCCTTTTTACCACAGTTGAGGAAAGCGCACGCATAAACGCCTCATTCTCTCGACGCAAACGTGATCAGTTCGAAAATATCAACGGACCGAAATTGAGGTACAAAATCGAGGTAAGGTTTTCGAAGACTTCGCAGCAAATATGGAATGGACGGGGAGATTTGGAGAAGCACCCAGAAAGAATGCGTACATAAAGGCAACAAAATTTTTACGCTGACCTTCGCTGACCTACGCGATTTAATTTCCTTACCAATTTTAGTATCAAAGGTTCCCGTTCAGCCCCATGAGCACATACCTGGGATTTCGCCTTCGCCGCATTCAGTTTCGCCATTAGGAATGAGATACTATTTGCAAAGCAGCAGCGGGTATTTTAAGTTGACGGCGTAGATTAGCCGCTCGTTGCTTGTAAATCCAGCACGACAATCTGTACAAGTGACAGAGAACACCTAATGTTTTTAAGTTGCCGTCACAACTACGGTGGAACGGCGACTGGTTTGAAATAATGCCCGGCTTGTCAAGCAACTGTAATCTATGTTCCCGACTTCTTTGCTGCTCCTGATGGCTACGTAGCCAGCACGTAGCAGACTTCTTTTTGTTTGACGAGCAGTTGTTGACCACTTCGACACAGTGTTTCCCGTAATTCTACATTTAAATTTTCTTAAAAACGTTGTGCACAATTGGGATGAAAATGGTAACTGAAGAGTGCTGCTGAGGGCTCAGGCTATTGAATGGCTAAATTCTCAACTGCTCTACAGTATTTTTGAGGAATTTTTTAGACAACAGAACGTAGTAGAACTGGCATATTTGTGCATACTGAGGGCATAGGAATTTGAGTTTATTATTATTATTATTATTATTATGCGATTCTCTGGCATAGGCAGCACGGATTAGACGGACAGAATTGGAATGTCCAGTTCTTTAATTTGAGTGTATCTTTATCTTTCTTGTAGTTAATATATATAGAGCATGTTGTGAAGCACTGTCACCAACATCATCGCAGATCTATTACCTCCTCTCACCGCTTGTGCAGGAAACGTTAAAATTACGCACATTAAAAACGCTTCCGTCCAACCACTTTTTATTCTATTTGTCATATCTTTTTCTTCGAAATTCCGCCTTTGCTCCTGCACCTCTGTGCTCGCACTCACCCAGTTCCGTTCGCGTTCAGAGTTTCAGTGTTCACTCCTTCCTCATTTTTACTGCTCTGCATTATAGTTTTAGTGCAACCAAAACGCTTACTTCATTCCACAGGAGAGAGAGGAGAAAACTCAAAATGACGCCGCTTCCCTTATTCTTCCCCGTTCTGCTGATTCTTCTCTCCGTTGACTATTACCTTGCCGAGGAGATTCATTGGGAAAGTGTGCCAGTCGAACACGGTGAGTTGGTCGCACAACGAGATGCTGTATATGTGAATTTATTAAGCAATTCTTATTGTTCCTTGTTTTGCTTAGGCACGGGTTCGCAGGTCATTAATCGTACCGACCCGTTATTTTCGCTAACGTGCACAGTTATAAATTCTTCTTGGACGCCTGGAGAAGGGTAATTCCGGCTGATCGAATAACTGGCGAGTGCATAGGAGTGGATAGGTAGATCAAGGTTGTTCTCTCCCTGACCGATTCTGCGAAATGAAATGCCGCACTGATAATATGCCTGCCAGCCACCCCTATACACTCGAACCTTCAGTACATTGTGATGCGTGGGTATGCAAGGCGGGGTGACGTGAAGACTGTGAGAGAGAGAGAAATACATGATGCTATTGGCGAAAAATGAGAGGATGGTGATGAGGATGATGCTGACGACGCTGACAGGGTTTTAGAGAGAGTCGATCAGGCAGGTAGTTTGCAGGAATTTGATGAAGGGTCGCAAGACGGACATCTGCTTTCGTGTGTCAGGGACATGACTGTGACATTGTCAAGTGGTGCATCAATTTAATGCGTGAGGTTTAATAATATTAATAATAACCGGATGGGAATTTCATTTAAATATCTCGCGCGATGAGTCGACCACCATAAAGAAGCACGTGGCAGATAGAGCTTTTTAGCTCCGGTATAAGTTCGGTATATGTTGCTTTAGAGCACCCAAACAATCCTATACAGAATATTACATTATATTAGGTGTATCAAGGGAAAACATGGAGGTGTCAGTTGTTGTGTAGAGATTGATTACTCAAAATTCTCGTAGTAAAAGCAAAAATTAATGTCAACAGCGAATACGAGTGCCTCGTTGGAGACTCACAAACAGGAACCTCACAAGGGTAATGGTTATATGGGTGGGGAGATGGATATATAAAAAAATGAAAGAAGAAACGGATACATTAGTGGGGAGGGGTGCGGGACAGATTACGGGGTGGTAAAGTTAGCGACCAACCCGCATGACCGGCGTGAACAATCCCAAGCAGCACAAAGGACTGGGATTCGGCTGGGAACGTAACGGGGATGATGGGTTTGAGGTGGCCGATATCGCCGTCACGAGCCCGACTGCTTCCCAACTATGTGAGGGGGAAGAATTGAGAGTGAGGGAAACTACATAAAATTATTTCCCGATAGATCCCCGTTCGTGTCCCGGTCAGAATTCTTTCCCGATAGATTCCCGTTTGCGTCCCGGCCAGGATTCTTTCCCGATGGATCCCCGTTAACGTCCCGATCTGCTGTGGTGTACTGGCTAAGTATTTCTTCCCGCTCGTCTCCGGATGTTTATGCAGATTCGGTAACACGTGATCGGATGGTACAGCTTGAGACAAAGTTTCTGAAACACGGGTATTCTGTATTGGACTTCTCCCAGCCACCTTTGGGGAATGCTTGTTTAACAGAATCCTTGGGAAAAATCTGCTCAAGGATTCTGTTCAGCAAGTGTTCCCCTTAGGCCGCAGGGGAGGCGTGGAGAAGTGAAATACAAAACACCCGTGTTTCAGAAACTTTTGTCCCAAGCTGTACGAGACAGTGAAGCATCCCTTCAGGAAGGAATTTGACTGTCTGGTATGAGGTAACTCTTTCAAACCTTGGGCTGCAGTTCACTTCATGTGTTGTGTTGTGTTGTATGACAGAAAACATGCACACGCAGCACCCTGAACAGAAGTATTAATGGAGCCTCACTGCAAAGCAGGCAAGTACAAGCTACTCGGGAAGAGTCGGCCACGCCCGAACGAAACGACCGAATCCCCCGAAACGAAAAACTCACGTGAAACGAAACGAAGAGAGCTTTAGCAAGTCGAACTGATCGGACGAAAACCGCTGCACGGAAACCCGCAAAGACTACGCTGGAGCTCCCTGCATTTGGGCTACCGCGACTGCCATCTCCATCATCTTTGTTTTGGTTGTCATTGCTGGGTGCAAATGGCCGGCGTGTGTGTTGTTAATGTTTGTGTGCTACAAGCTTTGCAAAGTTTGGTTCGGAGGGAGTATGGAACGCCGTTTTGTGGTCAACGTGGCCAGAGTGCCTCAAAAGTACTCCTGCCGCATTCTGGTCACTGTTATAAGTGTGATGCCCTGACACCATCAGCAGCTTTTAAGTAGATTCATGGCACATGAGGAACCTGCGATGTACACCATCGCACACAGTCAAGAAAAATGTAGCATTTAACCTTGCTTTCCTTCATTATAACAAAAAAAGAAAAAAGAAAAAAAGAAAGAACACTAGAGAAAGGGTCGGCAAAACAGTGAGTGTTTTGTTGTTGTTGTTTTTGATCCTATTGATCTCTCACTGTCAGATTGCACTTCCGATCTGTTCACAATCATAACTAACTAATACCTTAGCTTTAGCCAATCTCATGTTGCAATTTTGCTTCAAACACAACGTTCAGTGATTCTTATGAAAACAGCAGCATTTCTCGAAAGATCCTGGAACGGCCACAATCTCAAGATGTAGTACTATTCTACCCGTCGTCATATTTCATCCGCCAAGCCATTGCGTGGAGATGTTGGCTCCATGCCCATTTCAACACAGGCTCACTCGCCCGCGCTCGCGCGTCGTCGCTTCTCTTCCATGCCACCAGCCAGCGCTGCCTGTCGCGCATGCGCTGTTCTTGTTGGGTTCGCTTTTGCTGCTGTAACGGTCGTTTCTCGTCGCCGCGTGTAGTTCGCGTTTGCGAGCGTTCCAGCAAGTCTAAAGCGTTTTAGAGGCTTTGTATTGTTGTTCTCACCTGATGCTGTCGTTCTTGCAACCCGTCTGATATTGCAGCTGTCTGTAAGTGGAAGCGTTTCTTCTAACCGCGAGCAGACCAGTCGGTCTCGTTTGACATGTCAAAGAGTGAAGACGCTGCCTTGCATGTGAAGCCAAATCGTTCTTCGCCTTCAGGATTCTTGCCGTTTCAGGTGTGTAATTAATATAACTGTGAAGTAATATGTTCGACTGCGCCATGCATTCTCATTGTCCGTTTTACTCTATTTGCAGGGATCTGCACAACGACAGGGAGATAGAACGCCAAGAGAAGTCGACTGTATGCTTTGTGCAGACGGTATGTCATATGTCTCTACACTGCTCTACATATAAGTGTCCTGCCATCGTATTTTCTGGAACGATATTTCTTGCAGGTTCAGCGTGTATGACGCAGCGGCCTCCAGCAAGAGAAACTCAAGCACCGTGTTCAAATGCGGTGGGGACTCTTGCTCGACATGACAACGCTTAGAAGTGCTTTTTCGGAAGAAGGACAAGTTGGACCGGAAATGAGGACCTAGGTGTGCTCTTTTGCGTTGTTGTTCACCGTTCGATCATTACCAATTTTCGTGCCCCCGTGAGTTCAACGCTCAGGTATGTTGATGATAACTGGATATGCGTTAAAAGGTACGTACTCCGGAGTGGTGAATTGTTGTGGTGAAGTGATTTGTTGCTGCTATCTCCTGTTTCGTGAGGGTTCTTGTCGGTACTCATATACCGCAGGCATGAGGGGCTTTCTTTGCAGAACATTTCAGTAAACCAAGACTGCAGCATTTTCAAGATTGCCATAACCAGCATCAATGCAGCTCTCATGTCAACATCAGCATCAAGACAGCTCTGATGTGAGTATCAGCCAAGGCAGCTCTGATGTTAACATCATCATCAGACCAGCTGTGATGTTAACATCAGATCTGATGTGATTTGGGACACTGTCTTAATGCTAACATCAGCTGGTGTTAACATCAGCATCAGAGCAGCTCTAATGTTAGCATCAAGACAGTGTCCCAAATCACATCAGACCTGATGCCGCTTTTTTTTTTTTCAATAGGGATGCTTCTCCTTGGCCATGTTTTTTTGTTTTTTTTTGCTTATTGACGTTTTTGTGAAGGAACGCCGGATATGTGCACACCATTGACTGTCAGCTCTAGTGCCGGTCAGCTGTCATTTTTTACAGTTTTCGTTGTAGTAATTGCTAGTCATTTGCACCAAAGGTGCTGGATGTGAACTATTTTCTCTTTCCTGGACTTGCATTTCTCCCAGTCGTTGGCTTTGTAATTTTTTCATAATTTAAATTTTCTCTTGGTAACTCTTGAGTTTCATAATCCCTACACTGTGCATTTTACCATTTTTGATAAAGCTCATTCCACATACCGCGTGCGCAGACTATTTTGTGCTGACGTGCAGCAATTGTTCCGTTACGTCTAATGTTACATGCCATTCATTTTTGTGTCTGGGCAGTACTGAAGCATGAGCAGATAGGCAGACTGCCTATTACTGCATAACTTCGTTTTCTTCGAGACACCACCACTTGTGCAGGCAGACCGCCTCTTGCTGTATACTTTTCTTTCTTTTGAGACACCGTTGACGTGCCAGTGGTTACGCAGGCAGGCTGCATATTACTGTATACCATTTCCCCCCATGCAGCAATTTTACCGTTACGTCTAATATTAATGCTACATGCCGTTCCTTTCGTCCTGGGCCACTACCGAAGTGCAAGTGGTTAGGCAGACTGCCTACTACTGTATACCTTTTTTGTTTCCTTTCAGAGACCACCTCTTACTGTGTACGTTTTCCCCCCCCTTTTGAGACACCATTGAAGGGCCAGTGGTTACGCAGGCAGGCTGGATATTATGGTAGACCATTTCCACCCTTTGCTTTTCAGGCTACATTGCCAATGACAGTAGTTATGCGGACAGGCTGCATATTTCTGTATACCCCTCTTTTTTTGTTTTTCATTTCAGACACAATTGGCATGCATTGGGTGATGCAGGCAGACTGCTTAGTGCGCACCACTCGTCGTTTAGTCTATTGAGGTGCTACAAGTGTTGTGTCAGTCAATTTCCTCTCCGAAAATAAAATGTTGGGCTCCACACACACTGTTTACACTCGAAATTATTGTAATTATTAAAAATAAGCATATTATTGCTAAAATATGCATGGGGGGGGGTAAATATGCATGGGGGGAGCCCCTGCCAGCATTATCGGGGATCCGTCGGGGACCTGCTGGGACCGAATACTTGCTGCCGATGTCGGTCCTTAATCAACCCGGTGTTGCAAACTGGAGGAAGGACCGGTATCGGCTGGTGGCATGCCCCCGACTTTGTAGGATTCTTTCCCGATGCTGGACCGGCTTCGCCCCGGTCCTTTGTGCTGCTTGGGATATCTCTCAAGACAGCTTCTGCCCACGGCAGTGACGCCAAACAATAAGTTCACAGAGTAAAAACAATAAGACAGCTTGATTTCCAGCAACTGCACAAGTACAACGTCGTTCACCCGCCCTAATAACCACTCCCCGCATCGTTGTCGAAAGTTTGCCTCCGCTATTCTTTTCTCTACTTTACGATGGTAACATCATTATAATGGGAAGTTTCATCGCCAGGGGCTAAACTCTACCCCATCACTGGTGGTGATGAGGAGATTGAAATAATTAGCCCCTTCACCATAAGGATCGAGTCCTATCGTGTTCAAAAAGGTCAAAAGAGCTCTGAAATAACCCACAGGAACAGAACGGAAAATAAACATACGGAGGTGTTTGCTATAAAGTGCTTGCGTTCCAGGGAGTATTTTGATGATGATGAGAGGAACAAGAAGGAAAAAAAAAAAGGTGGGGGATGTGAGCTGCGTCCCGTCCTGTTCATGTTTCTGCCATTTCAGGCGACTGCGACTACCACGGTACGCTACTCAAGGATGGCAGCATCTACGACAAGGTGTACGATTGGTGCGGTCTCGTGAAGTGCAACGCCTCAGCCGCAGCAGTCGAGATCACCAAGTGTACAATCCCTCCTGGCTGTGAAGAACCGAAGAGGGGTTTTTACCCAGAATGTTGTCAGCACCTGATATGCCACTAACAGCTAACGACTGCGTTCGTTACGAAAAATAGCACGCAATAAAAAGTATGAAAACTAGAGATAGGACGAATCCAGAATTTCTCGAATCCGAATCCAAATCCAAGGAAAATTCTACGAATCTCGAATCTTCCGAATGCTTTCTTTAAAAAGAGTTGAAAAAGTCAGTCAAAAAGGTATTCTACTGAAAAGTGTTTTGAAGCAGAATTTAATATTTTTGTTTAATAAAAAAAAACAAATTTCGGGACAAGACATTGACATTGCACCAATATCGCCATGCAATATTGATGTTATGTTGCTAGTGACGGCTTTCGTTATGCTGCAACAATGTTATAGAAACAACATTGCAGAAATGTGACACTGCAATGCTGGTGTGACATTGCTAAAGACCGGCAGCAATATTACAGCAACAATATTGCAAAAAAATAATATTGTAATGTTGATGCAACACTGCCATTGACCAGTTACGTTACAGAGTAGCACCGTTACAAAAGGAACGTCCGAGGAGCACTGCAGTCTTGGTGATATACGTGCAAGTGAACACAGTATGCTTACATATTCAGCAATCGTCCAGCTCCTGGGCAGAGTTCAGCGGGAATGGTGCCGACATCCGTCATGAAAGTCTACCGCAAAGCTTCTGGGAAAATCGCAGACAGGATTCGAACCCGTGTTACCTCGCTGTCTTAGCACGTAAGGCGACCATTCTAACCACTATGCCACGCGAGGGCTCAATGGCTGTGGTCGCACTGATGCTATGGAAGAACGCCATATCGAGGGTCAGCGCGCATTCACACGTGCGTAAGGATGGATTGTAATTAATTTCAAGTTCTCGGTCGGATTAATTTTCTTCGAGATTATGTTCTCCTCGTCTCGATCCTTTTGTCCATAGTCATCTCCCATGGTACGTCCGCAGTGTTGTCTCCCCATAATGGTCGCACTAATTGTAATGTTACCTCACTGCGGCACGTGAAACATTGCCTGAGCAACAAAATCGTAATATTTCTAAAATGCATTGTCTCAAAATGCCGCGCCAACATTGAACTAGAGGCATTGTGGTAACATTCCATTTGTGCATGAAACGTTGCCGCAAAGTTTGAACACGTCGTCAAAAACAAACTGACAAAAGATTTCGTTATATTGTTTATTGGTGGGAATTACAGATAGAACAAGATGGTGCAAACATTGTGTTACTGGAGCACTCGGAGCAAGTGCCTCGGAAATGCTGCATGCAAAACGTGCAGTATTGCAGCAATATGTTTGTTTCGATGTTGCTACAATGTTTCAGACGTTGCCTATAGACATAACATTTATAAGCTGCGACGTTTCCTTGATGTACCATGTGCAACATTGCTCTCGGAAGAGAATCACACTGTTAGCTCTACGCATCCTTCGAAATCTATCTCTCAAATAGCTTAATCAGTAATATATCATCCTTACTACTGCTACGTAGATCCCTGACTACTACTGCACTACTTATCTTTCTACCATCCCCTTTAATCCTGGTTAAACCCATTACTTGATTTGCATAAAGCGAGATAAATCGAGCTTTTAACTCTAAAAATTTTAAATATTTGTGCTTTTTTATTACAGTACAGCAGATGCACTGACATAATGATAGTGCTGCAACGCTAACATTAGGTCGCTGATGCACTGTTTTGTGAGTAATGCTATTGCGACATTGCATTAGAATTGATTGCCAAACACCACATCAGCAATGTAAGTGCGACATTTCTTCAGTATTGCACACGCAAATTGCTTCGGAGACACAATCACACTTTTGAAATACGGCGAAAACATTGAAATAAAGACTCTGCGCAAACGTCGAAGTTACGTTAAGCGTTTTGGAAGAAACGCAATTGCAACGTTGCATTGACATGCATGAACAATGTAAACGCCACATTACTTGAGTGTAACATATTCATCATCGCTTTAATATCGCAATGATAGCTCTACGTGATCTTTGAGACATAGCATGAACATTGAAGTAAGTATATTGCTACAACGACGAATGTGGGCATGAAACATAGCTGCAACACTTGAACGTTGAGGTAATATTGATGCCACGCATTTGCAACATCTTGTGCTGTCTGGGCATATACAACTTCCTAAGTGTAACTTATTTAACATGTTGTTCATCGACTACAGGAGATACATAAACTGAGGAGTCTGAATTCCCTCCATAAAACTAAGAAACAACCAAAGCAAAACCGTGTTACTTTTAAACTTCTAATATCGGAGCTCTATGTTGTGGTTTTGTAGCGCCGCGGGAACCGCCGGCCAAGCAGGCTTGGAGGCAGTGATGGCCACTAACTACTTCTACAGTAGTGTAACTAAAACTACTAACTACTTTGACATTGAGTAGTTCAACTACTTTTCAGGGGAGTAGTTAAAACTACTTCTTTAACTACTGCAATGTAGTTTAACTACATCTATAACTACTTAACGTTGTCCATCAACAACCATTCCTTGTAGTGTTCTTGGACACTTCGCTTTCGCTCAAGCCATTGCTACGATCGCCAAATACAAAGCTTGCGGCGAGATTTCACAGCAAATGAGGCTTTACTAGACAAGCATTACAAGTGAAGATTTAGTATGCATGCACGACATAATTGCTCCGCACCTCCGTTCTCATCAAACAAGTAGCTCAAGGTAAAATTCAGAAGCACAATCGTGCCGTAAAGCTTGCGGCAAAATCGGAAGTATTTGGCGCCTTCAGTAACCTAACTACTGTAGTTAACTACTTAAAATAGTAGTTGATAACTACTTTTTAACTACAGTCAGGTAGTTTAACTAGTAGTTTAACTACATGTAGTTAACTACTGGCCATCACTGCTTGGAGGCTCAGATTTTTAAAAAGAAACAAACGTGGTTGGTGGGTTCGTAAGATGCGATTCGCGGTTTTGGGCAATGGGATTCGGATTCGCGAATCTCGAATCCCTGTCACGTATTCTGTATTCAATGTTGAGCACGTCGTAAATCTGAACATTTAGCATTGCCAACCACCATGCCTACAAAAGGCAGCTGTAGCGTATTGTGTAAGAGTATTCTGCACATCGATCGTCACTGCACATCTGATAAGTGTTTGTCGTTTAAGAAATTTATTGTTCAACCAGGTTTCCAATACTGTATAATACATCCCTAAGACTGGGGGACACAATCTCACGACACCAGTTCGCCTGCTTCATGCCCTCTTATGTTATTGTGTTACGTAAGCTTGAAGTCACCAGTTGAGGTAACTGGAAAGAAGCAAAAAAACCCAGTACTGACGTAGCATGCCCAATATTTTGCAATTAGAAAAACGACAAGAAATTGCTACTATTTCAAGTAAACTGCTTGTTGGTCTTCTGGCAGAAATCTGCTTTCTTTTTGAAAGAACTGTTCCATTTGCCACTGGGACAGAGTCCTCGCTATGCAGGCTCCTCCGAGGGTGTGGGCACTCTTGTATGGGCGTCAAGAACGAGGGCATCAGGCTCAAACAACTGAAATGTCGACATTTAGCTCAAATAGTACAATAACTAAGGCCTAACATCTACATATACATATTATATGCTATACATGCATAATTTTTATTTTTAATAGAACACAGGATATATGTTCTAATTTACATTGTCACACCTCATCTAACAACTGTATTGGCACCAGTGTTACCAGCAAATAAGGGCTGAAATAGCTGCACGGCCTTGCAGGATACCCAGAGCAAGTTGAACTGGTTGAACGCAGCAGTACACTGGTATGAGAATGGTTGGTAGGGTTATTTTTTGGTAATGTGAAACAAAGCGCAGAGTTGTAGTAGGAACAAAATCTCATGAGGACATAGTGCATCAAAAGTAGGTTCCTCTAATTTAGAGGTGACCTGCAGAGTACTTGCTAGGGTTGTCCTGGCATGTTACCCTGGCTGTTACCATGTTACCCAGGACTTCAGCTGCCATACACATGGGCTGCCCTGATTTGAGACAAGAAAATAACACGGTATACAACTCCAGTTCCGGTGAATGCAAATGATGTAATCTAACTGAGCAATGATTATCAGATAAGAAGTGTAAACAAGAAAATGTCCCCCTCAATATCATATTTGTGCACATGACAAAGCAAACTGTAAATCAAATGACAAAAAAGGTAAAAGACAACTTGTGAACAATATACAGAGCCCGAATGGTAGGCAAGAGACTGCATTAAAGAGGCATCTGGAAAGAGGGTGCACAGCATTTATCTGCTCTGAATAGTGGGTTACAATGATCATGCTGTCTCACCTAAGGGGTTTCAGGCTCCGCTGAGGAAGTCACCTGTGAACATGAAAGCAGCTGAGTGAAGAGAAAAGAACGGATACGTATGTTCAACATATTACATAAATATTCTGTTGAACTATGGTTTCTAAGATCATGCTAAACGAAGTATACTTTTATCAACAGTGCACCACCTGAGTTTAGGGATTAGGTTCGGTAACTTCTATTTTCTTTTCTTTTTTACTCTCTTTGTACCGTAAGCGAAGGCAAGGTTCAGAGTCACGCAGATGAGAATTAACCCACTCACGCAATCCTGAAATCTATGATAGCATTTGAACCACACGGACTGAGAGACCTTATTTACCCCAATAACGAAAAATACTCACACCTTTGCGCCGTTTAGGTGGATGCTCTTTCTCCGGTGTGGACAGGTTGCTACACCTTGATTCAGACGACACTGAGCTCGTTATCCAGTACGCTGAAGAGATTCAGCGTGGCCTCCGTAAATTCGATCATGCAAATGTCCGCTAAAAACACGAGCAGTCGATGGCACCACATCGTCTTTCCACTCCGGCGGTCCGATTGCTTCGTGGCATCAAAAGCCGTCCATCTCGTCACTGGGAAGCATGAGACATTAGATAACAGGCGAATATTGACGTAAATAAGGAAAACCACAGGATGCGACTGCGATAGACTGCGACCATCGCGCGGAAGCTGCCGTCATGGAGATTTCCACTCCCGAGCCACTTGACTGTGGCTGACAACTCTTACCCCCTACAAAGAAGAAGAAGAACGCATACGCGAGATCCTACGGCGCATGCTCCTGGCGGGATCCTTCGGCTCGACAACACGTCACGATGACGTGTTGCCGAGCCGGCCGTGGTCCCGTCAAGTTGCCCGCTGTGTCTCCGCTCCGCAGCTCGCCACGGCGCGGCGCCAGCTGTCCTCCCTTCGCCGCTCCGTTTAAATTAGCTCCCGAGAATACTCATCGCGTGATGAAGGTAAAATTTTGGTTCTAGACTCAGAAAAAGGTTTTCTTTCTGATGAAAACGAGAAAAAAGCATTTTATAGTCCCGTTAAGGATGTGTGAAGGGTCCTAAAGTGGATTACATTGAGTTCTTGCCATGCACTTAAAATCTGTGGAGAGCTTGTGCAACTATGTAGCATGCAGAATATGCGACAGCAGCACAGGCGGGCATTTTCCCCCGATTTTGTGCAACTTACGTCGTATTTCCATGCATGGGCTGAGAGACATAAAAGAGAACGAACCGCGTAAATCAGTCACCGTGGCGTGACCTGCTGAGTTCTAGGGGTGACTCGAAAGCCCGAGAGCGGGTAGGGCCTTCTTCTTGCGGGCCTGGAGTGGGTTCGGATTTGACCATTATGGGACCTGCCGGGCCCGTCCATTACCGGGCCTATAGGTGGGGCTCGAGGCTGTGTTACCCCACTGTTAGTTAGCCATGATCATATTTTACGGCCCGCTACACTGTGCCGGGCTGAGCCGGGTAGTCTGTATATTGCTCGGGCACGGGCCAGGAACCAAAAATTATTTGGCTTCGGCAGGATCCGCGCAGGTGTGGAGCCGACTCAGCGGGGCTTTTATGACATCAGATGTGGATGGCTTACCGGGTATTACTTACGGAGGAGAAGTAAGGAGACCGATCTCGCCCGGCACCGTGCCGACAAACAATGATCCCTAATTCCCCCCGAACATTTTGTGGGCGCGCAGTAGAGCTTCCGTGCCGTGGTATGCTAGACTCCGCAGCCTCTCGACTTGATAATGCACTTCTCAGTTTCTACTCGTGCGGTATATATCGCATGCAAAAAGGTAATGTAATAAATAAACGCGATCCTCGCATGTCCAGCAAAGTTCGCTTTTTGTGTTATGTTTTTCGGCTTTATTCAAAACAATACGCTAGTGATGCAAAAATATCGGAACTTTCGGTATCGATAAATATCAACACCGAAAAAAAAACCCGATAAGATCGATTAATATATCGATATGTATATCGATAAATTATAAGCAGGAAAAATCAGAAGACGTTTCAGCAGTCAGCGCTGCCTTCGACGGGCCAGTCCCGTCGAAGGCAGCGCTGACTGCTGAAACGTCGACCCCTATCCCTATATGTGTTAATAAACTCCCCCTTGTGTTTTCCTGTAAGCTCTTTGTCGTCTTCTGATTTTTCCTGCTTATTTCATTCTCGTGGTCAACCGCACTCCCAAGCTTCTATTCGATAAATTATATATATATATATATATATTTATACTCATGAAACGATGCGACAGCACCAGAGGACACGTGTTTCGCCGTGTTTGCGGCTCGTCAGCCCTGGGTAGCTGCGCATCGTTCGGGATTGGCATAGAAGCCATCTTAATCTGTAATTTTGAATTTCAAACACATCTAGCGTCATTTTTCTTACTTTTCAATGGCTTTTTTCCTCTCTTTATATATATATTTATAGATATATGTTGATTAGCTTCACCTTGCTGAACTCGGCACTGATGAGCTTCAGCAAATCAGCGCCGAGCGGCGTCACATGAGCGCTTGAAGGCAATCACAAGTGAGCAGTGATCTGGAGCATTTGGACATTTTTCACGTTCGCGTCGTATCCTAGCGGCTGTCCAGCGAAACAGGATCGGCGCGCGCCAAAGCAGAGCCGGTGCCATATTGACGCCATCTATTGAATATGTAGGAAACCCTCTTTGGCGCTGTCAGGGTCGCAGAGCATGCGCAGAAGCGTTGTGAAAAAGGTCCTTTTCCGGAGAGGCGAAAACCGCTCACCGTTCCTCCTCTGACTTAGCCCTAGCTACTCTGCAGGAGAGGCAAGCCGTCTTAGCGTATGGGTACTTAGTGTGCGACATTCCGTATCCACGTACTCTTAGTTCGTAGTTTTAGTGCAGCAAACAGAGCGTGCTTAACCCAGGTGTTGGAAGAAAACTTCTGTAATGTAGTATAGACTAGGTTTCGAGCAGAGTCGGCACGAAAGCTAACCTTTATTAAATGTGACTGCGACCAGTTCCCGTGGCATAGTGGTTAGGATGATCGCTTTCCACGCCGAGACTGGGAGGTGACACGGGTTCGAATCCTGTCACCGGCTGCGCTGCCTGAGGTTTTCCCTGGGTTTTGCGAAGACTTTCTAGACGAATGTCGGCACAGTTCCCCCTTATGTCGGCCCAGGACGCATACTAACACCCCCGTCCCCCACTCCTTCCTGCTGTCCTCTCTCCGTCTGTCAACGTCTGTACGTCGCTCATAGCCACAGTTGCTTCGCGGCGCTAACACGGAAAGCTAAGAAAATGTGACTGCGCAGTGCAGGTCCAGACTGCTGAAGTTCTGATCGCAACTTCGTGAACACTAGAGCAGCAGTAGGAGGACGCTATCGATGTATAAAGTTTTTGTGTCCACTTCGACTTGCCCTTGGGAATGTGCGTCCCTTGTACACGCAAACAAAACCAAAAGTAGGAAGGAGAAAAACAAATCGCCCCCGGGTGGGCTCGAACCACCAACCTTTCGATTAACAGCCGAACGCGCTATCCGATTGCGCCACGGAGGCCGGCAACAGACGGTCGCAACCGCTATCATGACGTGAGGTGTGTGTGGTTGCTCTGTTGCGTTGCCATGGGACTGGTTGATAACACGTGGAACTAGAAGCGCTCGCGCGGAAAAAAAATGAAGAAAAGGGCATGTGTTCGTCTGTGCGTAATATGACCTGGCTTTTGGGCGTTTTCTGTGGCGGATCCTGCAAGTGTCCAAGGAACGGCTGTGCGCGTGCGGAGGTTTCAGTTTCCCAGAGGGAACACTATCTCCTGTGGACGTCCTAAATAGATCCCATTGTCCACATTCGAAAATTGATGTCCGTAGCACATCTCTCGCGGTGATTTCGAGGATCGTGCTAATAACGTCCAAGATGGGATGTCACATAGAGCATTTATCGCGCACGGGATAGAGAAACCTACTTGGTGTAGCAGTAAGAATCACCGATATTATATTGATAGTGAGTTAATACTCCAATCAATTCCTCACTTCTGTGTTGTTTGTGTATGTAATTCAATTAATCGTAGATACGTCACCCTTCCATTTTATCTCAGAGGTGAGCAGGGCTCTCAAATTTACGGAAGGTAACACAGCAGGTAGGTAGCAGAAGGGGAGGGTAGCGGAAGGTAGCAGATGGGGTAAGTTCGCTAATAGTCCTGGTGGTTTACAGGGCTAGTATCCCAAAGGAGAATACTGAGGGATGCTGGCATGTTTTCTGTGGTACCCATCGCAGAGCAAGATGCGTTAGCACACCCCTCCCTCTCCTGTGGCACAATCGTTTCTCACCTCCCTCTTTCACCCTCCCCTAGCTGCAACGAGCCGCTACTCCAGAGCAGGCTTATCGGTCTTTCCCCCAACTTTAGCCCATCCCACGCACAACGATCACAAAGCAAAGAATATAGTCACTGTTCTCTCTCTTTCTAATGAAGAGCTATGGTGTTTTTTAGAGTGAAGAGCTCTACGTGTCACAGCCCGGTCCCCAACCTACCTTCCTCATGACCTTCCTCGGCGTTCGTATCCTCTGGCGGGCCCGCAATAGACGATTTTAGAAAATCCCAGTTCTTCTTGCGTACGCGTTGCATCCTGGGAGATTACTGGAATGAACTGTCCATCACGTTCGTTTCGTTCTCGCTGACCTTGACCTCTCTTGGACAATGGACCTTCCATATTCGCATCGCCCTGGCGGCGGAATGTCGAACATCCTGTCTTTCCCCCCAATAATGGTGACGCTTTACGAAGTGGCACGTACGTTGCGTGGGAAAGTAGCCAAAGAAGATTGGAAGAAGAATGCGGAAAGAGGTGAAAGCGCATTGTACTCATTACCAGACCTCAAACGTCCGCGTAACCTTGAAAGCGATTAACTCCCCACAATGAACAGGATAGCCGCTCGCAGGTGGGTCCATGTCGATGTTTTCCGCTCAAAAATGGCGTACTCAAGGGCTGGACATGCGCATACGCGTTGTCGGAAATGGTTCATTGGCAAAGAGGTAAGGAAGCAAAACATCTTGGACACCTTCTTCGCTTTTGTTACCAGCTAGTTCCCATAGTTCAAGGCGGCACTAAGCTCTCTGGGGTTTTCTGAAGTCATCTATAGAGCAACATGAGTCGCACGCAGTTCCTTTTTGTGCTGGGAACAGTCGCCTCGCTCCATGTCCAAGTTCGGCAATTCCTGACAGAAGAATTGCACCACTTGGACGTCGACTGGTTTTCCTGCGTGTGGGTGGCTTCGCAGGTGGTGGCTATGGGTTTGTGTTTTTCACCCAATGTTAGTTCGACTTTGTCTGGCCTCTGTTTTTCTTTCGTAGCCGTGTGACGATCGTTCCTGCCTTCGTTCTTGTGTGTAGCTTCTCTCTGTGAATCTTTTAAAAACTCATTGTACATTATGGAAGTTGATGTTCTGAGGCTAGAACACAGAAGAAAGGGCAAACGCACAAAGCCTATAGTGCATAAGATTAACAAATGAAGAAGGAAGGGAGCCAGTGAAAAGGGAGAATGAATGAGCCCTAAACCGGTAATCCTGAAGATCTGGGTTTGAGCCCTACAGCTGCCTAGCTTTTTCAGTGACTTCCTTCCTTCTTCATGCAGTGTTTAATTGTTGTTTGTATCCTTATCTGTCTGATGATCATTGCTCAATTATTGTAAATGTCGTAAATCGCTGCATTTTGCCAGTTTTGCCACTGCGTCGTCGTAGCTATGTATGTATATTGTTCACTGCCATGTCTGTTGCATCACCATCTTTTGACCAGTCATTCTAGTTATCATCTGCAACCGTTGTATGATAACACTATTAGTATTGTTACCGCACGTTCCTTGTTATAACATTTACTTTTCAGTGCTACTGGTGCAATTCGAAGTGAACTTTTTGGACTCAGTGGCAGGGTGTCGAACCGTAAACCGTACCCGAACCGTTATTTTTGCCGGAACTGAACCAGAACCCGAACCGAAATTTTCATGACACTGTTGAACACGAACCGGAGCAGAACCAGAAAAAATAATAGCAGTACAGTAACCAGTTCGCAACAAAACGGTTCGGACTTAAAAGAAGTCGGAAGCCTCAAGTGCCTCCCAATATCCGAACGAGGACACATTGGTCTCCATATCATGGATTTCGCAAATTTTCACCAGCTGTCAAACGAGGAAACAGCGCCATTTTTAACATGTTCACTGTCCTTGTGACTAGTGAGCGCGGCGGCAAGCGCCCCACACACGCGCATCTGCTCTTCAGAGAGGAAGCGCCACGCGGACGAATGAAGCAGGAATAGGGTAGGCCAGAGTAGCTCTATAGCACAAATATGTGATTAAGCAACCGCCCAATATTTCCCTTTACTTCCCGTACTTCAGACGTATGTCGGCACAGACCGCATAGAAATCGGCCAAGAACGCGCGTGCATTGCGCGAGTTGTGACGTTTCCCACCTCTGTGAGGCCGATAACGACTAGCACTTTCACTACCACTAGAGTCACTAAATAAGCTACGCTTCAGAGTATCGACACTGAGTTCCAAGAGCGAGCATGCGCCATCTTGTTTCCGCGCCACGCTACCCGTGCGCACGAGCATTGCGCACTTTAGCGCACGATGCCATCTATCGTGCGTGGGGCAAATGATCCTTTCGTTTACAAGCAGCAGTTGACGGTCTTGAGCTCACCTTGACATCTTCGGGACGCTCTGGTGGACAATACAAGGATTATCGCACAACAATCACACACGATCCCAGGCGAGCATTATGTTTGCCGTCTTTGATCCTCGACTGGGGATGGTACGGAAACAACATGGCGCTCCTGCTCTCCCTTGGACCTCAGTGTCGATACTCTCCACCACCTGAGAGAAGCACCTCTCTCATTCGCGAGACCCAAAGTTCTCTCGTGCCCGAAAGGCACACACACGCTAATTTTAGGTGCGAATATGCACCCCATGACTTGTAGTCCTAATTTCTACACTTATTGACATGTTTTATTAGTCATTCTATGTTCCTTTAAGTATACTTCCGCTTTTGTATTTAGTAACGCATTTTAAACATAAGTTTATAGTACATTGCACATGTCTGAGCGGGATTAGCCCATATTCGTGTTCATTTCGTAACCTAGCTTCCACTCTCTGGAGAACATGCCAGGCTTGGGGCCTACTACCCTCCCCTAGCTCAAGGTTATGTTACCCACACAGATTTGATTTACCCGATCGACGCAAAAAGATTTTCTGGGGGTCGCAAACCTCAGTAAACTTGCTGTAGTTGCTTGCATGAGCTATTGTACGTTTGTCTGCAAACAGCATCCGAGTACACTTTAAATCCGGCACCCGATATGTACCGCAGGAAAGAGGACTCGCACGTGGGCTAAGCGGTACACATGAGATACAGTCCCCAATCAGCAGGTACAGTTCGCGACCACTGCGAAATTCAAACGGTACAAGGGCTCCGAGACCCATCCGTACCGGCTAGGTACCCTTTAAGCGCGATCTGTAGCAGCTGCTGTACATCATGTGTACTGCGTGTTTCCGGCGCATGAGCACGAACGCCTTCTCACGATCTCCATGCGCCGCAAAAATATTTCGCGTGATTCCGAATACCAGTCAATAAATTTTCTTATGCAGCAGCGCCGTAATGGATCAGCACTATCATTCTATCAAAGAAGTGCAATAACTAGAACCTGTGACCGTGAGGGATCGCACGTTTGGGAAGAATGCGTTTCTTGCAACCGCTGGCAAATCAGTTTGTTTTGAGACGTCGGGGAGCGAGGACGAGTCTGCTCGGCCTTTGAAGAAACTCGTTCGACGCTTTCAAGATTGGAGTCATTTAAGGTGCGTATTATATCTATGAAGTAATTATTCGTCCGCACGACGCATTTTCGTTCATCTTCGCTCTGATTCCCAGTGGTCCTGATCTCCGGCAGGCTGGACAAAACGACTGAGGGACGGAGACAGCGAACTTTGCGCTTGATGCACGAACGTTGATGCGTAGAGAAGCCTAGATTGCACTTTACACCTGGGTTACACAAGCAAGTAGGCACATTTTTCAGGCAAGCTATTTCGTTTGTTGGATTTTTCTACATTGGGGGGGGGGGGGTATTTTCTCCTAGGTTACGTCCAGGCGATGTCGTGAATGGGTGAGTCAGTCATCTCCTGTGGTTGGTGTTACGTTCTGCGGAAGAAATGGAAGTTGGGGAAGAACAGCAATCCAAAGGTGTGGAAGAGATAAAGAAGCGTGACCACAGAGCAGGTGCAACTGTGAAGGAGAGATGCAGTGGTCAGCGTTCATCCATACACGTTGCGCCCAGTCTGTTCGGCGTTTGTGGGTCATGACAATGCACGCTCGCGATGGACAAGCATCACCCCTGAAATGGATGTAATTTTCGAATAAAGGTATTTGTTTGTGATACTTGTCGTACAGCGTTGCTTCCTGGGGCTGTTAATATATCGTAGAGGAGGGGAACCACCCCGACGGGTAGGCCTAAATCGCTGCGCGCTATCCGTTACATGTACCGCATGTGAGGGCGCTTGTATCTCTTAAAATTAAGAGGTACATTTTTTAGAAAATGTACCTCTTGATTGATTGATTGATTTTAAAAGAAAAAAATTGAGATGGTAGTCTCGAGCCACTCGGGACTGGCTACTCCAGGACGCGTTATTAATAAAAGAAAGGGAAACTACACTAACCTCGACGCTTTGAAACGCTTTGAAAGAATAAATGAGAACATCATCACCTAGCTTGGCACCAAAAGCGAAGTTTCAAGGCACTAAAAACAAAGAGCGTCACAATGTGTCAAAGAGGTCCGTCGAGACGAGAAATTGCACAAGGGAGCGCATGGCAGGTATGAGCTGATTTGCTGGCCAGCACCCAAGAACCTTTTCGGTGGAGTATGGCCGATTATCCAGGCGAGACAGGGATGACAGAAGGGTACATCGGTGTGCACTGTACCTCGGGCAGTCTTGGAGTATATGATCCACGTCCTCAACTACATCACACAGACTGCAGTTGGGGGACGGGACCATGCCGAGCTTAAACAAAAGTCGTCCACTGTATGGCACGTTGAGGCCTGTAGATGAGCGACGTGATGGGTCGAGGAAGCGCTGACGGCATATAAAAACGGAGATCTGGGTCCACCTTGCGCAGGAACGACGTAGAAGGGACACTTCTGCGCCAGTGTTCACTGCACAGACGTCTCATAAGAGTACCAACTGCTTGATTCGCGTCCGCTTGGGTGAAATACGTAGGGTGCGTCGGTACGCCACGTGCCACATGAGCCCGTCTCGCGAGTAGGTCGGCAGCCTCATTCCCAGGGACGCCACAATGACCTGGGATCCACTGCAAGGTGATGTTATGTGTCTGTGTGACAGCACATGGATACTCCCTGAGGACGTCACACACCAGTAGAGCGAGGGAGCTCGAGCCCAGGGTGCACTGCAGAGCTTGGAGGGCGGTTTTGGAGTCACTGTATATGGTCCAGTGCATCGGTGGTTGACGGGGCACGATGAAGGAAAGCGCCATAAGAATGGAATGCAGCTCGGCCACAGCAGCCGACGTCGGGTGAGACAGCTTAGCGCTTCGTTCAATCGACAGCTCAGGGATTACAAATGCACAGGTAGAGCCGGTCTGTGTCGATGAGCCATCAGTAAAGATTTTAATTCTGCCTCCATCGCCATGAAGCAGACTCAGGGTGAGTTGGCGAAGAACAATTGTTGTAGCCAATTTTCTGGAAGTCAGGCCAGGGACATTGAGATGCACAGATGGTGCCTGAAGGGCCCATGGAGGGACTGCGGGTAGAACCAGTTTTTTATGGTTTGGAATGAGGCTGCGGTGAGCTAAAACAGCTTGGCAGTACCCGGATGCTGGTCGCCGAAGAATGTCGCGCACTAATGTGTGACGGTAGTGGCGAGTGGAGAGCCTCATGCAGTGCCCAAGAGATTGTGCCGTCCGCATAAAGACGAGCGAAGGCTCCTTGGCTTCAGCCATGACAGGGGCAGTTGGCGTTGAATTGTGGACACCAAGGCACTGTTTCATGCTCTTTGCAAGGACGGTTTCCAACACTTGTTCAGACGAAGGACAAAGACTATGCAACACTGGAAGATGGTACATTAACATTTGTCGTATGAGGGACCGGTGCAGACCAAGCAATGCCCTTGTAGAAAGCCCCCAGCGGGCACCACAGAGGTATCGCAGGACACTCAGTCGAGACTCAGCTCTACCACTCAGACAACGAACCTCTGCTCTCCAGGACAGACAGCGGTAAAGAACCACACCAAGAAACTTATGGTGTGTAACACGCCGCACGACATTCCCACCTATATGAAGCTGAAAGTTCTTCAAATGACGGCGAGTAAAAGGCAAAAAAACACTCTTTTCATGAGAGAGGTCCATGCCTCTGTTTTCCAGGAAAGCAGCAACAACATCAAGGGCACACTGTAAGCGGCGCTGTAGCGCTGGCCACTGCTTGCCGGATGTCCATATGCATATATCGTCAGCGTACAAGGTGATGTTGACGCCCCGTGGCAAGAGAGCTGGTAGAGCAACCATCACGACATTGAAGAGGAGTGGGCTGAGGACCCCGCCCTGTGGGACTCCTGCTGTTGTGCTGTGATGAGACGTTTCACCATCCGAAGTCATCACAAAGACAGTTCTACCACGTAGATAGTTGGCTATCCACCTGAGAGCTCGCCCAGTAACGCTCAGGGAGAAAAGCTCATGGAGTACATGGTCGTGGCTTGTAGTGTCATAGGCTCGCTTAATATCAAGGAATGCTGCCACGGTTAGTAGACCACCCGATCTAGAGTGTTCTACGTGGCTTACCACATTCAAGACACAATCCATTGTACAACGAGCTCTCCTGAAACCTGCCTGCGCCGGGTGTAGGAGCGCCCGGGACTCCAGAAACCAGTCAAGGCGGTCCAATATTAGCCTTTCCATTACCTTGCCCAAGCAGCTTGTGAGGCTAATGGGACGAAACGAAGCCAGTTCCCTTGGCGACTTCCCTGGCTTCAAAACTGGGATAACTCGAGCCGCTTCCCATACGTCAGGCACGACACCAGTTCTCCAGGAGTCATTAATGAAGCACAGCAGTTTTTCAAGCGATGCATCCCCTAAGGAGGCTATGGCCTGATACGTAATCCCATCGGCCCCAGGTGAGGATCCTTTCCTAGAGTGGGAGATTGCTGACTGCAACTGGTTGATGGTAAATTCCAGGTCCATGACAGGGTCACAAGCCATGCAGCCAAAATCAACACCACTAAGGGCATCAACAACCGATTGCTTGTGGGCGTCAGTCGAAGAGGCGCAAGATGGCCGTGTGAGGAGACAGCTGAGCTCTTCACCAGCTGTAATTTCTGAGATCTTCAGATGAAGCGCGAGAGGTCTGAAGGCAGCCTCCTGCTCAACAGGGCAACTAAGTGTCTTAACAATCTGCCATATTCTTCCTGTAGGTGTATAAGGGGAAAGCGTGGAACAGAATGACTTCCAGCTTTTGCGACCCAGGCGCTGGAAGTGTTTTCGGATGACGCTACGAAGCCTACATACTTCCTGGTAATCCTGTTGACTTCCAGAACGACGGAACCGGCGCTCTGCTCGGCGTCGTATTGTTCTTAGGCGATCAAACTCGACATCAACACTTGAATGCGTTGCTGGAATGGGGACCTGTTTTGTTGCGGTAGACACGCTGGACTCCAGAGCCAGGACGCCAGGACGCTGGACAAGTCTGGACGACATTAAAATGTACCTCTTGGCCAAGCGGTACTTAACCGTTACATATGCGTTACCTGGTTTAGAGTGTAGGACGAATTTATGAAGCTGAAAACGAAATGGATCGACATTCACCGTCAGTCAAGTTTGAGTTTGAGTTTGATTATAGAAAAAAAGAAAAAGAAAACTGTCAGTCAACTTGCTCTTCCTCTGCACAATTTATTGTATATTGGAACCCCGTCGAGGAAGCTGACACATTTGCGAGTGATTCACACTTGGTGAAGAGCTTAGCGACGCAAATTGGAAACGGACACGTAATAAAGAAAAATGCGCGCCTCTCTTTAGGTGAATGGCATGTTCAAGACCACGATGCTTGAACACAGACAGAGCAAACACCGCCTGACGGGAGCCATTTGGACAAGATCAGTTGTTGGGAAATAATTTATGCGCAAAAGCATGTTAAACGTGACAACCATTTTGTGTCAGTCGGTTTGCGATCACATTCGATATGTCCTATGAAATATGTAGCTCTCTTTGCCTTTTTACCGCAGTTGAGGAAAGCGCACCCACAAACGCCTCATTCTCTCGACGCAAACGTGATCAGTTCGAAAATATCAACGGACCGAAATTGAGGTACAAAATCAAGGTAAGGTTTTCGAAGACTTCGCAGCAAATATGGAATGGACGTGGAGATTTGGAGAAGCACCTAGAAAGAATGCGTACATAAAGGCAACAAAATTTTTACGCTGACCTTCGCTGACCTACGCGATTTAAGTTCCTTACCAATTTTAGTATCAAAGATTTTGCCAGTTCCCGTTCAGTCGCATGAGCACATACCTGGGATTTCGCCTTCGCCGCATTCGATTTCGCCATTAGGAATGAGATACCATTTGAAAAGCTGCAGCTGGTATTTTAACTTCACGGCGTAGATTACCAGCTCATTGCTTGTATATCCAGCACACCAAACTGTACAGGTGACAGAGAACACCTAATGTTTTTAAGTTGCCGTCACAACCACGGTGGAACGGCGCCTGGTGGGAAATAATGCCCGGCTTGTCAAGCAACAATGATCTATTTTCCCGACTTCTTTGATGCTCCTGATGGCTACGTAGCCAGCACGTAGCGGACTTCTTTTTGTTTTAGACACAGTGTTATGCGCATGCAATGTAGGTTTTGCCACCGTGTTTGACGAGCAATGCGCAGTTGTTGACCACTTCGGCACAGTGTTTCCCGTAATTCTACATTTAAATTATCTTAAAAACATTGTGCCTAATTGGGATGAAAATTGTTACTGAAGAGTGCTGCTGAGGGCTCAGGCTATTAAATGGCTAAATTCTCAACTGCTCTACAGTATTTTTGAGGAATTTCTTAGACAATAGAGCGTAGTATAACTGCATATTTGCGCATACTGAGGGCATAGGAATTTGAGTTTATTATTACAGAGTTTATTATCATCATTATTATTATTATTATGTACATTCACTGGCATAGGCAGCACGAATTAGACGGACAGAATTGGAACGTTGATCGTAACTTTATCTTTCTTGTAGTTAATATATATAGAGGATGTTGTGAAGCACTGTCATCAACATCACCGCAGATCTATTACCCCCTCTTGCCGCTTGTGCAGGAAACGTTAAAAACGTTTCCATCCAACCACTTTTTATTCTATTTGTCATATCTTTTTCTTCGAAATTCCGCCTTTGCTCCTGCACCTCTGTGCTCGACACTAACCCGGTTCCGTTCGCGTTCAGAGTTTCAGTATTCACTCTATCCTCATTTTTTACTGCTCTGCATTATAGTTTTAGTGCAACCAAAACGCTTACTTCATTCCACAGGAGAGAGAGGAGAAAACTCAAAATGGCACCGCTTCCCTTATTCTTCCACGTTCTGCTGGCTCTTCTCTCCTTACCTCATTACTTTGCCGAGGAGATTCATTGGGAATGTGTCCCACTCGAAAACGGTGAGTTGGTCGCGCAAGAGATGCTGTATATGTGAATTTATTAAGCAATTCTTATTGTTCCTTGTTTTGCTTAGGCACGGGTTCGCAGGTCATTAATCGTGCCGACCCGTTATTTTCGCTAACGGGCACAGTTATAAATTCTTCTTGGACGCCTGGAGAAGGGTAATACCGGCTGATCCAATACCTGGCGTGTGCATAGGAGCGGATAGGTAGATCAAGGATGTTCTCTTCCTGGCCGGTTCTGCGAAATGAAATGTCGCACTGATAATATGCCTGCCAGCCACCCCTATACACTCGAACTTTCAGTACATTGTGATGCGTGGGTATGCAAGGCGAGGTGACGTGAAGACTGTGACATTGTCAAGTGGTGCTTAAATTTAATAGCCGAGGTTGAATAATATTAATAATAACTGGATGGGAAGTTCATTAAATATCTCGCGCGATGACTCTACCAACATAACGAAGCACGTGGCAGAGAGAGCTTTTTAGCTCTGGTATGCGTTCGGAATATGTTGCTTTAAAGCACCCAAACATTCATATACAGAATATTACATTATATTAGGTGTATCAAAGGAAAACATGGAGCTGTCAGCTGTTGTGTGGGGATTTGTTACTCAAAATCCTCGTAGTACAAGCAAAAATTAATATCAACAGCGAACACGAGTGCCTCGTTGGACAAGAAACCTCACCAACAGGAACCTCACAAGAGTAATGGTTATATGGGTGGGGAGATGGATATATAAAAAAATGAAAGAAGGAACGGATAGACAGGTGGGAAGGGGTGCGGGACAGATTACGGGGTGATAATGTTAGCGACCAACCCGCTTGTCCGACGTGAACAATATTTCTCAGGACAGCTTCTGCCTTGCGGCAGTAATGCGAAATAATAACTTCACAGGGTAAACAATAAGGCAGCTTGATTTCCAACAACTGCACAAGTACAACAGTCGTTCACCCGCCCCTAATAACCACTCCCCGCACCGTTGACGAAAGTTTGCCTCCGCTATTCTTTCCTCTACTTTATGATGGTAACATCATTATAATGGGAAGTTTCGTCGCTAGGGGCTAAACTCTACCCCATCACTGGTGGTGATGTGGAGATTGAAATAATTTGCCCCTTCACTATAAGGATCGAGACCTATCGTGTTCAAAAAGGTCAAAAGAGCTCTGAAATGACCCACAGGAACAGAACGCAAAATAAACATACGGAGGTGTTTGCTATAAGGTGCTTGCGTTCCACACTCTAAGAAAAGAAGGAGTAAAACGGGAGTAATTGCAGCTTCTACTCCCCTAGATTGCAATTGCTCCCCATTTTAGTCCCCTAACCCGACATTTACACCCCAAGACTACAAATTGTCACTGAACTTCGCGAATGGTCTCCTGAATGCAACAGTCTATGCGTCAATATGTGCCCTTGGTCAATTTGATGGCATAAAGCTGTATAACTTAGCCAACGTTGCAAGTTTCCAGCCACACAGAGTATGAAACAGTTAGCGCAACTTTATTCGCAAATTGTGCCCTATGCATGGCGCAAGATTTATAACTCGATATATCACGGTTGACGGTTTGCTTCAAAGTACTTTCATGCATGCACACAAATTACGTACCTGGGACTCTTACAGCACCGCGTGAAATGCAGTCTGCACTCTGTGACATTCATTTACTCCCGTGCATTTGCTCCCGAAAGGGACTATTTTTTGTGGCAATGCATTTAGTCCCCAAAAGGAGTAAAAGCACTCCTTATTTTTCTTAGAGTGCAGGGAGTATTTCGATGATGATGATGATAGGAACAAGAAGGCAAAAAAAGGTGGGGGATGTGAGCTGCGTCCCGTCCTGTTCATGTTTCTGCCATTTCAGGCGACTGCGACTACTACGGTACGCTACTCAAGGATGGCAGCAGCTACAACAAGGTGTACGATTGGTGTGGTCTCGTGAAGTGCAACGCCTCAGCCAGACTCGTCGAGATCACCAAGTGTACAATCCCTCCTCTCTGTCTAGAACCGGAGGGGGGTTTTTACCCAGATTGTTGTGAGCACCTCAAATGCATCAACAGCTAACGACTGCGTTCGTTACGAAAAATAGCACGCAATAAAATGTATGAAAACCAGAGATGAGACGAATCCAGAATTTCCCGAATCCGAATCCGAATACATAATTTCTCGAATCCCAATCCGAATCCGAATCCAAGGAAGGTTCTACGAATTTCGAATCTTCCGAATGCTTTCTTTAAAAAGAGTTTAAAAAGTCAGGCAAAAAAGTCTTCAACCGAAAAGTGTTTTGAAGCAGAATTTAATATCTTTGTTTAATAAAAAAAACAAATTTCGGGTCAAGACATTGACATTGCACCAATATCGCCATGCAATATTGATGTTATGTTGCTAATGACCACTTTCGTTATGCTGCAACAATGTTATCGAAACAACATTGCAGAAATGTGACACTGCAATGCTGGTGTGACATTGCTAAAGACCGGCTTCGATATTTTGCAGCAATATTACAGCAACAGCAACAACAACCATAAATGAAGAAGTGATGATGACATGGGATGTTTCCCCGTGGTAGCTACAGGACCCTACCCCCACTTCACAGTGGTTAATATGAGAGGATGAATTATGGTGAGATTGAAGCGACGACAGGTCGGAGTTCTCTTTAGAGCTCTTCGAGGAGTCCAGTGGCCTGCATGAAAGCAAAATGGGAGCGAAGAGCCCGGCACCGACGCGCAGGGGAGCTCCATGGGCCAAGTACTTTGGACAGGCTGAATGGTCTATGGTCGAGGAGTACTTCTACAGCAACAATATTACAAAGAATGTAATATTGTAATGTTGATGCAACAGTGCCAATGACCAGTTACTTTACAGTGTAGCACCGTTACAAAAGCAACGTCCGAGGAGCACTACAGTCTTGGCGATATATGTGCAAGTGACCACAGTACGCGTACATATTCAGTAATCGTCCTGCTTCTGGGCAAATTTCAGGGAAATGGTGCCGACATTCGTCGTGAAAGTCTACCGAGAAGCTCTGCGAAAATCGCAGACAGCACAGACAGGATTCGAACCTGCGTTACCTCGCTGTCTTTGCACGTAAGGCGATCATTCTAACCACTATGCCACGCGAGGGCTCAAGGGCTGTGGTCGCACTGATGGATGAACGCCATATCGAGGGTCAGCGCGCATTCACACATGCGTAAGAATGGATTGTAATTAATTTCAAGTTCTCGGTCGGATTAATTTTTCTTTGAGACTATGTTGTCCTCGTCTCGATCCTTTTGTCCATAGTCATCTCCCATGGTACGTCCGCAGTGTTGTCCCAGAATATGCCTCTCACAGTCTGAATTGGAATTGGTTGGTGGATTCGAAAGATCGATTCGCGGTTTTAGGTTCTGGTTAGGTTCTGGCGGTTAGGTTTTGGGCAATGGGATTCGGATTCGCGAATCTCGAATCCCTGCCTAGGATTCGAGGATTCGGTTGGCACATCCCTAATGAAAACCATACCTTGTCTCTCGCTACAAGTTCAAGTGCATTGGTATCTTGTCTTTTCTGTGCCCGCATAATCCAGCATGCTCTCTAGCTGTTCCGGAACCTTTCTGTGGCAGGCATTCTAACCGCCTTTTGTTTTGTGCTGGAACCGCGCAGACGCCGTTGTTTTGGGACCGTCTCTTAGCCGAGAGTGAAAGCGATGCTTTTGCTAATATCTGGAGCAATGCCCTATGTAGAGACATGATGACCTTCACTTCCGCGCTTACTTTCTGATGTCGCGCCACGGGGGACGTAGTTAATAAAAAGTTAAGATGGCAGCCTATATGACAACCTGGTTCGGCTCGAATACACAAATGCAACAAGTGAATAGATAGTTTCATATTCTCTACAGCCTATCATACATCCTCGTAGAGCAGAGGACCTATTGCAGATATCGCACGCCCGGGGCCTGCAAATAGAGCAGTGTCAGCCCATGACAAGGAATGCTTCAAATAATGTCTTCAACAGAAGTGTAGCATGATTCGTCGAAACTTCCACGTCACCATCACCACCTTGTACGTGTTCCACTTGTGTGTGCGCCATATCAGCACTATCGGTCATGACGTCGTCCTCCTAGATACAAAGCGTACTTTAGAACCGGTGGCATCTAACAGGCGGAGACATATGACACGGCACCCAAAAAGAGACATTACGAACGCTAACTTCCGCGGAGTCTTTCGATAACCACTGCCTTATCGAGCGATGACGGAGGCTGAACATCGTGTACCCATCCAGGACATTTATCTCCGCAAGGCGCTGTATAGCAGCGTACGCTTACAGGACAGGCAAACGTTGTCACTCCTGTGACTGTGCGTGTTTCCGAACCTATAAGAACGATTTTGCCTCATTGGGCAGGCATGTAGTATACAGGAGGCCGTGGTATAGTACAGTCTCTCTCATTGCGGATCGCGGTCTGCTCAGCAGCCTTTTGGGTCATGTAGGGAGCGCCAATGTGACAGGTAAACGAACTAGGTGTGGTACAGCTTTTTCTTTGGAGCTTTCGGGCGTGGTGTATTCCATCGAGGCCTAGCTAGAGGGGGAAATACAGAAAGTAACACACAACTGACAGTAGTAAGTACTGACCACGCTTATCCGGAAACGCTACAAGCTTCTGGACGCCATTAATTAGCAATTAGAGCTAATTGGGACCCCCCACATTAATCAGCATCATCCAATGAGTCATCACACTAATTGGGGAGCGTCTAACTAGTGTCCAGACCACCCTGTGCGTTTCTGGATAAACGTGGGTCATAAAAAATAAAAAATAGATAGAGATAGAGTGGAGAGAAGGAGTTTAGTTGAAGATCAACGACGCCATCTTGAAGGAAGCGGCCCGGAAAGGCCGCTGACCATCGCCGGGCGACGGAGCACAGAGGCAGGTTGCAAAGCATCCCAGCTATGACCACAAGTTCCGGACATCCTGTGACGTCAGCTGTGACGTCATCATGGCATGTCCTGGGCAAGTTAGGACAGCTCTGGACATGCAAGGAGAAAAACACTCTTAATACAGAGG
>NW_026999542.1:0-78999 GCF_037126465.1 Ornithodoros turicata | reverse complement strand
ATATGAAAAGCATATCTGTGCTCCTCGTGAAGCTTCTTCTTTGTGGTTATTTTGCACGTTGCGAGCGCTCACGTGTTGTGATGTCACCGCCCTGAGCGAAGAGCAGGCTGGCAGCGAGGCTGCATCTTCTCTGACCAATAGGACTGTTTCATTTGTTCCGATAGCTCGCATTCTCGTGCTCTCATACATGCTCATTGCGTTCCAATGTTCGTTCCCAGGGGCCCTATTCCGAGCCGCTATCGAGCGGCAGCGACGGTGTCGATAGAGGAATATCGGTAGAAGACGATAACGAGCACCGGGAACGACACCTGCCACTTTTGGCATTCCCATGTAGCTTTTAACGACAGTGCGCTTGGGTTGTTGACTGTCGGTAGAGGTTAAGACGTCTGGGAACGAGACGTCGCACTCTGAGCCAATAGTGTAGCAGGAGGAGAATCACGCCGAATGCCTTATTTTGCAAGCAGACGACGACGACGACGCGTTGACGATGGAGAAGTCTCGCGCTTCTCGCTCAACGCACGAATAATATGAAATTGTATTGCTGTTCGTGATAGAGCACCGCAGTTTAGTTATGGTGAGCTAGAAGGACTGGTGTGCTTACCGGCCTATCCAATGCATGGGAGCGCTTGGTCGCGGAAATGGCACCCAGTGACGTAAGATTGTTTACATGGATGCGCTGACGCTCGCCGCGCGCCTTGCGGAACGATTTTTGTGGTGCTCCGAGATGCTCTTCTGTTTCGAGTCACGTGCCTTCCCCGTGAAACGCGGAACCTTGCAGCGTGCCGACTAAGAAACCAAACAGCATCGGTGGATGGCCTATCGCGGCGTCACGAGCCGCGAGCTCTCGCGCTGTTTAACTTCGTTTTCGTTTGCTTTCGCTGTCTGACTCTTTCTGCATGATGCTTGCAACATAACATTATGAATATACAAACGCATCATGACAGCTTTCAATGCCTTGTAACACTCTCCATTCCTCATCTTAAAAATAAAGTTGTTGTTTCGATGCGTTTCGTTGGGTGTCTTAAACTAGTGGTGCAGGCAGAGCTGCTGCCACACCTCGAAGCTACACTTGTAATAATACCTCTTCTACAGGTGGGCGGGAAACAAAGGGTGCGAGTGTCACAGAATATTTGGCGGTTGTAAAAGGGGGGGGGGGGCAATCCTGATTGTATGGTATGTGTACTTGGAGGACGCATCCACATCAAAACGGCATAAAATCACTTCCTATCGCTAGCTATTCTTTTTCGAATGAGAGTCCATACACGAAATAAAAAAAGTGAGTTTCGGAGACCGATCATGTGGTGTAAACTGTATGTGTGCTGTTTCATATGTCACCTGTTGGACACGAGTGCTCAATAACAACAATGGAACGACGTAGCTAAAGTTGGAGATGCGAAGGACAAGAAATAAAATATTTATCTACTGCCCTGCATCACAGTGTCTTTCTTCTGCGGTTATTCTCCAGGTGCAGGCAGTGAAAAAGTATATTTCGTTCTCAAGATTCTAGCGAAAAAAAGAAAGTGATACAACATGAAACAACGGAGCATTTCAATCGTAGGTGGTTCATTTGCGCACACAGAAAGCTTTTCTTTTTCAATACGAAAGAAAAAGAAAAAAAAAGCAGCGACATTCGCCACAGGCGACAATACGTGATAACGCGGTCAGATGAAGCGTTTTTCTAGATACAAATAGGGAATATTTGAGTGTGCCGAATTAAGGTATGGAAGAACACAAGAGAACCTCGAGGCCCTGCTTCTTGTCCAGCTTTGAAGTAGGTACACGAGGATGCCGAAAAGGCATATCCCTGTTTCGTGCGCCCCGGCAGTCAAAATTGTTGAATGCGTGGCAGAACTTCGTACCAGTGTCTGACGGTGTGCTTCAGGAACACAGCGCACTTTGTGAACGACACTTCGAGGAACGGTACGTATGGTTTGATCTTTTATAGATGCAGTTATAGCCGGCTGCATGAAAGCTTGTACTGAAACGAAATCTTCAGTGTTTTGTGTTAGTGTTACGTTTGCCCAGTGGATCTTGGCTAAATTACCTCCGTCCTTCCACCTCATCAGTGAAAGAGTGATGTCACATTTTACAAAAAATAAAAGAAAGAAAGAACATGTATCTGCCGCTTACTGGGTCTTTTTCTTTCTATTGCGTGCGGCATGACACATGTAATACCGATATCGTGTATCCTGATAATCGTGTTGTAGTTTGGAATAAGATGTCATGCATCGATGTTTGGGTAAGTGCTAAGTAACCTCCAGGAGCCTTTATCACTGTTGTTGTGACGGGCTGTAGTCTTAAGCTGGCTGGGGGACACGTATCGCAGTTCCGTACAAGACTACCGAGACAGTGTGAACGTTTCAACCCAAGCAGCACAATGTACTGAAAGTCGAGTGCAATAGGGGTGGACGGGTAGGTGGAAGGCCTTGAAGAGACTCGTGAAACTAAAGAACATTGATAAGACACATACCCTCCATCCCTATTGCACTCGATTTTCAGTACATTGTGCTGCTTGGGAAAATCCCAGGTAGATAACGGCAGCTAGATTAGATTCCTAGAACAATTTTTATGTGAACGGCCCAGACCACTGAACTTCCGGTTTTGACATTATGTTGTCTAAGCCCTAAATAAATGCTCATGTTGATGCAGGTATGATCGATCAACAGACCGTTCAGACTGAGTGCATACCTATTTGCCGTGCAATAGCTTCCAAGAAGTTTCCAAGAAGCTTCCAGAAGCTTCCAAAAGTGCTTGGAATTAAAACCGTCAGAGCACCAGATATTTCATTCCGCTTCGCAATACACTGTATTTTTTCTCTTGGTTCTGTTCGCGGAGGTACTAATATTATGCCACTCGCAGGTATATAATCCGCTGGTACGAGCACATTGTAAATGGCGAAGTCGTGCGTCATCCACGAGGTCGACCGACGCTCCGCCACGACGCCGTCCCAACTATCCTGCCTGGATCCGACAACCGGAAAAGAAGCTCTAGTCCAAGCATTCAGTATGCGCCTGCCATCAAGCACTCGCGCAATTGCTGCTTGGTAACAAGCTACGATGACAACGAGAAGGATGCGGATACTTTGCCAGAACACAACGTTCTGGAAGGATCCACACATGACATCGGAGGGCACTTTGCGAAATTTTTAACGCGCCCCACACCCTACTGGACCCGCATCACGTTCCCAAGCGAAAACAACAGCGTGGCGTATGCGACATTCGACCACCCCATAGATGACTGCCCAGTGATCAGCTTACAAAAAGCCGTTGTGTTCAGTATACGGTTGTGAGTATGGCGCTGCATCATGTACTGTTTACCTTGGAGGAACTCTGCACAAAACCGTGACCGTTCGGTCGAAGATTGCGGCACAAGAAATACTCCATGAAGTAGACAGGCTGATATGTTGCCAGGGGGCTGGGACAGTTGATGATTTCGCGAACGTCAGCCTAAATTCATCGAGCACTTCCGTTCGCGGAAAAAGAGTCACATCCAAAAGCTGCAATGGATCTTCTTCTGGTAAGTTCAGATGCTCAGTTTGAAAAATGAGGCGTTATTTCAGTTGCGAGGATTTACTGGTCTATTACTACATTGCAGAAAAAGACGCAGAAACAGATTTTAGGGAAGTTACAAGCACTAGTTTATTACGTAAGGAGACGTTAAAAAGCAATGGGCAAGTAGGTTTCGTCTACCAGCGCTGCCTTCAACAGGAATCAAGACCCAGTCATGTTGAATGCAACGCTGACTGCAGACATGTCGACCCCTAACTGTAACTGTAAATCTATTTCTAGTACCTCCCGCCTAATGTAATAAAAGCAGCAATTGTTTTTAATCATAATACGGCTTCCCAAGTCTCGTGTACTAACAAAATATGAGGCAGACAACGAAGATGTAGGAAGTAAGAAAAGGGGGAGTTATTTATTTATTAGTGGAAAGTTACAGGGGAAGTAAATGTTGCGGCGGAAGCACCGCCTTCGTCAGAACTTATATGGGATATATCTATATATATACGCGCGACATGTGACATTGTAACCACGCTGGACTAAAGTTCGAAAATGCAACGCAATCAAACATAGGATCACTGTATATCTTGTCGCGTTTAGTCAACCCTCGATCTACGAAGGGTTAACGTTCCTAGAAAAATCATTCAGAAGTAGGGGAATAATTCGTAAATCAAAGATTAATATGAGCAAAGGTCATCTATAAGTTTCTGTTGTGTATACCATATCGTATAGGCTGATATTTACATTCCCTGCTGCACTTTTTGTGCCGTCTTCAAAAGATATTCATTCATGTCATTGTCATTGTTCATGAATGTGACATTCATTTCCAAATTAACAGGTAAGAGCAGCCGCTCATGCTTGTTTTGCAAGCACCTTCGTAAAAACCTGCTCAAGAAAATGCAGCGAAAACAGCCGAACCATACAGTCGCACATCATCTACACGCTCGGCTGAGCACTGCGCAGGAAAACAAAGAAGATAGCCGATCTAAAGACCTCCTTGGAGTTAATGCGTGAAAAGAATGCAGAAATGGAAAACACAGTGCTTGAGGAAAAGGTTAGTGGGGACATTGAAAGAGAGTCCAAGACGAGAGCAACGTAGCACACTCCACGAAGTATAGTCGGACACCCTATAGTACATAGGGACGATACGATGTGCTACGCTATGTGATTTCGGTTAGGAGGCACGAGTTTGCAAACTTTCTTTTTCTTTTATTCTATGTTAGCGCCGCGAAGCAACTGTGGCTATGAGTTTGCGAACTTTCTTCGCGTACTCGTTTCATCGTCTGCTTAATCAGGCAACCGGAACAGCTGTTACGATGTCAACGGTGTTAAATAAACCTAGGTATTTTTTTTTGTTACTAAAATGATACATGACGATGACACCGAATCCGAGAAAGTCTGCAGTTTGGAGATGTAAACTGTCAAATTTTAGCCGCGTTTCACCTATGGTGGTGGCGGTGGTTATGAAAGGGCTTGTCTTGTCGGTGTTTAACCTACACTCTACCCACTAACATCTCTCCTCGTCCTTTGGGTGTATGACCGAAATGGCGTACGGGAGTGCTAAAAAACCGTGCAGGCTCAGCGTGTGCATATTCTGTAGAATTGCTACAAAATCATGCGCTACTTATTTTAGATCAAGACTCTTCCACCGAAGCAACAAGAGAGTGTTCGGCAATGCTTCAGCAGTGCTAAGAGGAAGTCCCAGAAAGGGTATGCATACAGTCAGGAGTGGCTGCTGGAGTGCATCGTGCTCTACATGAAGAGCCCCAGGCTCTATAAGCACCTTCGGCGTGGAAATATCCTAGTCCTACCAAGCCGTTCGTGTCTGAAGACGTATGTCAAGGTGGGTGCGCTTTTTCGATACGTTTCGTTATGTGCAATTCATACCCGTTTCTCTTCATTTAAATTTTTGTCAACAGAACTTCAAAGGGAGTTTCGGGTTCAACCGAAACGTTTTTGCCGCTATTCAAGCGAAGACAGAAGCCATGGACGCATATAAAAGACATGGGGGACTTGTGCTCGACGAGATGAAGCTCTTAGAGCATCTATCGTCCACGACTTCTGGCGAGGTTCAGGGCTTCGTCGACCTCGGCCCCTTCACTCAAGATGACGCAAAGCACACGCCAGCAGACCACGGGATGGTTCTAATGTTCCAACCATTCGTAGGCAAATGGACACAAATCATAGGTGAGAGTTCTGTACATGGACGTACGTACTATATAGGGAGGGTTCTAGTGGTTCAGCCATTCCTGATCGTACAGAAATTTTGCAGGGAACGGAGCATCGTCTTCCATACTAGACTCCTATTCGACGATTTCCACAACCATCACAGCGATATGCTTCCGATACGCAGATATCTGGAAGGGAAATCGCTGGGTGAAAAAAATTAGGGATTAGTACACTTCAGAAACGATCTGAAGGAGGACAATGGCGCTGTAGGCGACAGTGAATTGATGAAGCGCTCTGTAGATGTCTGGCAATGCTATGCAACTTTCTTCTTAGGTATCAGCGCAATAGGTAGTTTTAGGACCATGGTTCCCACTGCTCCAGAAACCCTTGAATATCCGTGAATTTGAAAATGCCCTTTGAATTTTTGCATAAAAAATCAGGGTGAACCAAAAGTGCAACCAATGTGAACGTATCGCATTAATGGAAGCAATCGTACTGTTCGTCACCGGTACGTCAAGAAGCACCCAAGGGTGTAGAAAACCTGCCCCATTCAATTATACCCAGCAGCACCGGCGTTTACGCTACGCATCCAGGTGAGGGGCGGGGGCAAGCGGGGAATTTGTGCCCCCCGAATACTTGCTTTCCGAAAGGAGTTTTTTTTTCCCCTTTTGGCGAGCTAAGGAGGAGGGGGAGGTGGACACCTGCCCTGATAGCCAGCAATGTTGTTACAAATATTTTGGCAGCGAAACCAGCACCATACAATGTTCTACATATTTACACGTCTTCCTATTTCGCAGGAGTGTTCGCTTCCCGTGGGAACGTGAAGGCCCACATGCTGATAAAAATCATCACTGAAGCCGTGTTGCTCTGCGAACGAGCTGGGCTGTTAGTGGACTACGTGTGCTGCGATGGTGCTGCGTGGAATCGTTCCATGTGGCACATGTTGCATGTGAAGGCCAAAAGCAGCACGGATGTCCACTCCAGAATTCAGCATCCTGTAGATTTAAGTCGGTTTCTATATTTTATATCTGACTTTCCGCACCTCATCAAGTGCATTCGCAACAGCATGCACAAAGCTGGCTTCGATACCCATCGTGGGAAGGTGAGATCTAGTCGTTGTTCCCACTGCCAAGAAGTGCTGCCTCCAGTATGTCCACATAGAGCGGGAGAGAGAGTAGGGAGAGGGGGCGAGAACGTGTGAAACGACTGGATTGAAACGGTCTACCTATATCCGAGCTGTCCTGGTTCAGTACGTTTTGAACCGGAGTCCGTGTTTAGTTTTCTAAGTCATTTTCGTGTCTGCATCTGTGGGAACGAAAAATGTTTTGCCATGTTGTTTATTGTCACGTCTACAGACCAGTTTCACTTGGACACCAATTTACAGGGTTATTAACATTAAAAAATAACCCCAGCGTGGTTTCATGAAACAGATGGGAATCTACAGGGTATAGCAATGAGGCATTATGATACATAACGTTGACACAGAAGCGATAACCGTAGCCGAACAACTGCGTGCGGAGTGCAGAAACGCAAGTACATTTTGCACACTTCCAGTATAAGTGGTGCAGGATTGGGCGCTTGGTGCCATACTCTGAACACCTATGAAAAACAAACAAAACAAAGGGGCAAATGGATTCGCGTAGACGTTCCCTACTCTCCATGCAGTCGTTTCTCATTTTGAATTCCCGCTGTTGAGATACTCCTTGTGCGTTACTGCGAGCGCAAACATAAGCACTGAAGAGATAGAAGCGATTGCAGTATTTTAAGAGCAGTCTACATGCTGATATCAGTACGAATTCCAAAGCGTAAAACTGGTCCTTAAGACTCGGAGCGCGGATTGACATGCACGTAGCAGTCACGGCGTACTTCTTAATGCGCCTGGTTTGAAAATTTCTCATCAGTTACTCACTAAGCAGTTGTTTTATTCTTGCATGACAACAAAGGTCCTGTGGGAGCACATAAAGCCAGCTTGGAAGTCTGACTCCAAGACTTCCACACTGAAGGCTATGCCTATGGTCACACACGTACATATAAACCCCGGACCATTCGACAAGATGCGTGTGAACCTGGCGTTTCAGGTTTTCAGCGAGGACGTCATCAAGGGCCTCACGCTATACAGCGCTGACATCCAGGGGCAGTATGGTGATTCAGCCTCAACGGTGGAGTTCGTCCGGCTCATGCTGTCACTCATCATGGCTATGACATCTCGACATCCCTTGGACGCACTGCGGTAATATTTATGTATAGCACTCAACTTTGGTGTACCCTCTTGGTAAATTGGAGTGTGGTTGTCACGTTCCCATGGAGCTGCAGTTTAGATATCTCGGACGTCACGAAGTTTTTGTGTTCTATACCTATTTCAGTTCAATGCAGTCACATTTGTATAGTCACAATACGGCGTTCGTATGATGCACAATAGTGCTCAGTAGCGCTTTGCTATTCACAAATCTGGCTAACAAGAGCTGAGCCACTTTGCAGTGCGCGCCACTAAACACATGACGAAGGATATAAGAATATGTTTTACTGCTTGGAGATAGGAATGCGCCTCATTGAATATGACGTGGGTTCTACATGAAGTGTCTTACATGTAACACTCTTTCCAATCTGCAGGCCAAATTCGCAGCACACCAAGTCGATAGACGACGTGCTAGCGTACCTAGACCTCTGGGAAGCCCACGCCGGTGGGCATGGTTTTTTGAGCCGTAGCACTGCTGAGGGACTGCGAGTTACTCTCACCCACTGATCTCTATCTATAAAGGCTGGATGGCGCATGGGAGAGGGGCTCGCGGGGGAGAGGCGTGCATTCGGGCCGCCATGTTGGGAGGCCCTAAAGCGCAGTGTGCGCCCATAGAAAACAATGGGAGGCAACGGAGATTGTGAGTATTTATAGCGCTGCAGGCGTTGATCGTTGCTTGTCATCACACAATTTTGTAAGGTGCCAGTATACTGATGTATCCTAACAGAGTTTCACAGGTGTCCTGCCGTTCGATTCTTAATTACGTTATGTTTTGCATTCCGAAACTAGACCGTCACAGCAGTGCAGCGCTGGGGATTGTACTACAGTACGTTTCCCAGCCAATATTTCAACAAGAAACGATGCGAGATTAACAACCACCATGTATGTAATATCCCGTGCTGCGTTCTGGACAAAAATTGTTCCATAAAGAACGGTCCGGGAAAGGATATACTCGCATGGCAGAAAGAGATCGTTCTGTAGAATCACAGCCGTTGTTTTAGCCGTGTATCGGTTTCGTATGATTTATATCAAGCACCGCCGCAGAAAGTGTCTTTTAGTGAACGACTGCGGTGCTTTGCCTCGCAAATATGGACACACCGAAGCAGCCCAAATACGTTGTGAGCGTGATTTAATTGCTTTACGCAATTAGAACACGCTCGTTAGGACAGTTAATGAGGTAGTGATGTAAGCTTAATCAATTAAGTTACTTAAAAGTGGTAACACCTCCTTGAGACACAAGATTTACCTCTTTTTGAAGTACAGCCCTTCTATGTTTGTTTGTTTCTTCCTTCATTTGTTCTGATTATTTGCAGGCGCGGTTGTGCCAAACTGAATGTCCTTCTCGAGTACTCACATGCTTTTGCTGAATACAACTGCAGCGTGAGCAAAGCTGCTTAGGAACGGGGCCTGCTATCCAGTGCTGACTTTGTCATGCTTGTTATGTGGAGCACGTTCGAAAAAATGCAGCTGCACATCTGAAACTCCAATGAGTATCATCGTCATCTAAAAGAGAGCGCCGTAGCACCGTTGTGAGACCAGACACGCGTTCTGAATATCTTCTATGGCACCTTCCGCAGTTTGCACAATTTTGTTCAGCATCGAAGTCTCTCATAGGAACCACTTTGCATTAACTGTGACTCCCATCTTACATTTTGATGTGCAAGGGCCTTCTTGCACTACACACGTATGGTCTGCAACAGGATAATTGCAGCAGGACGATTTGAAGCTTGAAACAGTTGTGATTTTGTCATTTTGGCCCTCGTGTACACCGTCTGTGAAACGTAAACAAAAAAAATCTAACACGATATGCTTTTGTAAAGAAGGTCACTGATGGTGAGTAAAGAGAATATACAAGTTCAAGTTTATTCAACATTTTATATCATACATTATATTATTCAACATTTTATATAAAGTTTATACAACATCAAGTTTATTCAAGTTATTTCTTGCACTTATGCGTTTCAGGATACAATGAACGTGCAGGGAGGTCACAAAAGACTACATTTATTGTTTTATGACCTTGCTACAATGACAATATATATTTTAGGAATGACAATGGACAGGTACTCTCTCTAAATTTGTAGCACTCAATTTTAGGTTAGAATGAGCAATGAATAGCAACTTCCCTCCTGGTATTTTCTTATATATGATGAATTTTGAATTTAATGTGATCAAATATGTGTTAATATAATAATATATATAAGAATATAATATGTGATCAACAGTAGATGTAAACAACACCAGTAGCCAGAGAAGTGCATTCTCAAGAAATAATTTTCTTCTTATAGCATATATGTGCATGCCTATTAACTGAAACAATTATCACGGTTCTCACGGTTTTAATTTCTGAGAGTGTACTGTAGAGACGGCTTAGATCTACAACAGTTAATACAAGGTATTATATACTGTGAATCCCATGTTAAAAATTCCATGTGACACATACTTTTTGGAGGTGCTGTGGTAATCAAAGTTTGTGGGCATTACGCAGGTTCTGCACCCATTTCTTGAGTATGTCGAGGCAGCTGTGAAGTAACCTGCATTGATGATGATTATTCCAATTTTTATGGTGCATCGACAACAAAGGAAATAATACATCAGAACATTGGTTTGGGTGTAACCAGTTAAAAATGAATATGTTGTTTAATAAATGCATTGGACAAATGTTAAAACATCAGTTTAAAACATGGTTTACAATCCCTGTATCTTCTAAAAATTAAAAAGATGAAAAACTATTCTAAAAAGAATATGGGGAACTCTTCTAAAAAGAATTATAATTATTATATTGCTGGGTGAAGGAGCCTAAAGTGTAAGGTGTGTTTCTGATGTGAACATGTAAGAAAATATGCAAAACTGAGAGAGGCTAACCACAGTGCGTGCACTGAGGTTGTTCCTTCCTGTAAAGTAGAAACCAGTGGATGAGGAACGTGATACTTACCTGTACACCCAGCCGTATCACACTACACAGATTATTCACTGGGTAGCCCTCATGACGAAACCTGTATTGAGAGACCACCCTTAAAAACTGCTTCAAATAGCACGACACGCTACAAATTATTACTATCGTAACAAGTTGACGATACAGCTCAGACAAAGGCGTTATTCAAGTCGCGCCACACCACCGTTACGTAGGATTCTTTGTCACAAATCAAACCAAGGCACAAAACAATACCAATACATGAAAAAAGGTGACAATCGTGGTCTCATTATGACGTAATACCGAACTTGTGCGCGAAGGTAATTCAAAGAAATGAATGTGGCACTTGCTTCCGCAGAGAACACCATGTACCATGCTAGCAATGCATGCAAAAATGCGCTCGAGTGCTCGCACATATATTGATGACAACACTACCTGTGTAGTGTAACGTGTTCTTTCAAGCATATTATGCACTCAAACTGTATTTGCCGCCGGGTAAAATGCAAGTGTGCTCCATTGAACGTCGGAAGAGCGATCAAGCAACCTGCATCCAGTGCTCGTTTTGGGCAAAAAAACACTTCATAATGGTCAACTAAATATACAGAATGAACGCCTATTTATTCCTCGATAAAGAGTGACTCACCTGTATAAATTTAGGCCCTGTAACCTTGCCAGTACGGTTGGTACGACCGTAATTGCAAGAAGTTGCCATGATCGCTGCGGCGACTGTTGTGAGCACCGTAAGATGGCGGCCGGTTTCTTCACGCTAGCGCTCCCTATCCGCGATCCAGCCTTTTACAATCGAGATCAGTGCTCTCACCAGTACTAAACAGCTCCTAGCCCATCTCACTCGTGACGTGGGGTACAGGGAGCTGTACAGGGAGCAGAACAAAAAGCAGCTGCCTTGCTACTGCGAGGCTCTTCCTGCGGTGCATGCAGCTTGTGAGAAAATGGCCAGATGCGTGCAGGCAAGGAACAGTGTGATAAACAAACGTAAACATCGACACAGGGCGACATTAGTTGATTTCTTTCCCTTCCTAGGAGATTAGGACTAAACGGGAAGCACATGTCACCAACTTACCACAGTGGGATGGACATGATAAAAATCGAAGAGCGCGTGAGTCTCGTTGTCGACATTGCTCTTGAGTTTGAGATCGAACATCTATATATAAAGAAAAAAAAAAAAGAGGGAAGATATTGAATTCTTCACCTGACGAGTTCTAGTACACCCACAAAGGTCTCCTGAATTAGAAAGGAAAACAGAAAAATGGAAACAGAAAAATAGAAACGACCGTATGTGCTCAAGCATAGCTGCATACCTTACAAGTGAAATGAATTGCGAGAATCTAACAGGAAAAAAGGAACTTCACGACACATGCCTCGAATACAGTCCTAAAATACAGATTTCATATCTCTGTTTCCTACAAATTTGACAGGGGCTGATAACGGCGCACATCTCTCCTACGGTATCCCATGCACCCAGCAGTTCCACTATCTTCTTTGGAAAGCATTGCGTTGTTTTCCTTATGGTGATGCTTTTAAATGCAGATTTGTGATTGAATTCTTTGAGGTCCTTTTGAAGCTCCAAGCATTACAGCTAGATTTGTTAACGAAGCTAGCCAGTGCCCGATTTAGGAGGGGGGAGGGGCAGACGGGGCCCCCAGCACAAAGGGGCCCCCACCCGAAAAGGTCTTCTCCAGGGGAAAACTGTTTTGCATGCCTGAAACGCATCCCTGAAACGGAAACTTGGTAAAAATATGTCCTCCGTCCACGCATATCGACCCCGAATGACACATTGGATAGACATCGAATACACGAGGGAGCCCACCACTGTAAATCCGGCACTGAAGCTAGGTAAACTTGAACACCCCAATGTGGTTCCTCTGCATACTTCCCCATGAACTTCGCGTGCTCGAACTACGGCTTGCGTAAACTCGAAATATGAAGAGATACAGGTTCTTCTGCAACGCCAAGTCCTGAATAAGCTAAGGACAAAGACAATAAGGACAAAGAAAATTAGATGGAAGTGTGGTGATATTCTGAGGGTAATGGTGTAACAATCCAGTCACGAATTCATGTTTGCAATATTTGCTATGTTTGTGACATGTTTACTATGTTCCGCGAACGCAGAGAACCGACCTCGTCACCTTTAATGCGCGAAACAACTGATTAACGCAGCCATATTTGCCCACAGATGACGTTTTATTTGCGCTGCTTGTCTGCAGGTGGTTCTGATCGTCTCCCTTCTGTTGCGCTGGTAACATTCGTTGCGCAATATTTATTGATGTATTATTGGTTTAGTTATCATCATCCCCTTTTATTTTGTACATTCTGCTGATGCACACAAAAGAAGAGACGAAAGAAGTATTTCACACTTAGTATGTGCGGAATTGCTACATCAAGTCAAGCACAACTGTCTTTGTTGGGTATTTCGCGTATAGTCCAGCGTATAGTATGTAGTCCAGTAGAATTCGTTGAAGAATCTCTCTGCATAAGGGTGATACCGATACGCTTTTACAGCACCCTGCTATGTAGGATCAAGAAGCTCCCGGAGCGTATAGAACTTGTCGTAACAAAACACGTCTTCACTTCACCAGCAAGATATCAACGAGAAGGCATACGGCGACCTCGTACTCGCTTATCGGTACTTCAGAGACACGTAAGTGGAAAGCAATGTTACCTCAGAGACCCCCAAATCGCATTGTGTTCTTTTTTCTTCAGGTAGATCGCGCCACCTGTCACACTGTAAACCGAATGGCATTCCCAGGGAATCCTAAATCCACGAATCCTAAATGACGTCACTGTCGATAATTAAGACAGTAGGGCCGAACATATGAAGCATTATAGAAGTACATTAGTTATATTTTTATTTATTTCGCACGAAGCCAGCGAAACATTAGATTATTTCACAAAATAGTAGCCTGTTCAAAGATTAGTTGTCTACAGGTACCGAAAGCAAAGACAACTAAGAAGCCTATCCGCACCGCACTTGGCAACCTTGCGACGGAAAACGAGGGTAGTTCTCCTAAAAACCGTGTTGGGCTTCCTTCCTGTCAAAAGTTGCCAAATTCGTGATAAAATGTTGGAATACCTTTCATTCGTCTTCCATTTCTTCGATCGGTTTATCTTTGTTGTTTGTGAGCCCCTCTACTGCGAAGGTACGTTGTCGGTGCGAGAGGGAAAAGCGAATGAGTTCCCCGAACTCATTCGCATGTATTGCCATTTGATATGACCGTGTGACACGAGACTAATGTCACTCAATACGAATATCATTCGCTGGGAATGACATTCAATTTGCCGTGTGACAGGAGTATACGCTATGTTAGCACCAATTGTGTACAAAGCCTGGAGTCCGCGCATCAACATGGACATTATATTAAGTATGAGCGCCGTTAGGGCGGGGGGGGGGGGCAAGGGGACACTTGCCCCTCCCCCTGGCTCAGACCTTTCAATTCATCTCAGGGATCAACAAGTTAAGTGAGGCACAAACAATAGTGGGCCACTCCTAGAGTGGAAAACCTCCCCACTTCATCATCACAATATATGTGTTGTTGTTGTTGGGCGCATTCTAATGATGGACGTCACTGATGATATCCGGAGTTATTGAGCAAGAGTATAAGCTGTAAAACGACATCTTTCCCCGGGGGAACTGTGCAGTGGCGCCCGGGTGCGAGATCTGGGGCCTCCCTAGCGGCGCCCCCTGATGTTGAGTAAAGTGACTGACGTACAGAAGCGGGGAAGTTGGTATATCATAGCAGAACAAGTACACGCAGCAACAAGGACGCGGACAGAAGGGAAAATTGACAGACAACAGAAACAGGCCGGTTAACGCAGCGCACAATGAATCACACGGACCTAATAGACTGACTCCAACGGATGGTTTAGAATAAATATCACAAGCGCTGACACGGAAGCATCCCTCTTGTCAGGTGGCCAAAGACCCAGCACTTTTTTTGACGTAGAAGTTGCGGTTGTCCAGTCGGTCGAGAGCAGATTTCATGGTGGCCTTTTGAGGTGCGTATCTAGAACGTGCTCAGTGCTCTCAACGGTTGCACAAAATGTACAGTACGCTGGAACAACCTTCCCGATTTTATGGACGCCCGTACGTGCGGAACCGCACAACCGCAGAACCGCGGAAGAGCGTCTGGATAGACCGAGGTAACGTGGATGCAACTCTAACCGCCGTATTCCTCGAGCTGCTCCTCGAGGCCGGTTTTGCGCTTCATAAATCGACCTTGACTCGAAACGCTCCTCGAGTGGAGGAATTCCTCCGTGCATTCCTCGAAAATCTCGAGGTAGCATCGGTGCTACCTCGAGAACGCTCCTCAACTCGAGTTTGGCTGGTGTCATGGCGGAAGACAGGTCGTTCGCCGCGACCATCGACTGCGTTTTGTGCCACGATGGCCTTTAACTGGGTGCTGACAACATTACCACTGAGCGACAACGTTCAATAAGGGGCCATCAAACTCCTTTTGACCATTTTGATGATCACGAGTTCCTCATATGGTATACGGTACCGCTTCATGAAGAAAACCGTACGAAGCCTTTTGGATACATTGCCAGTGGAGGAAAATTGTGCAATCGTGGGCTGCCTCTTCCTCCTGTGCTACAGCTGCCCGTCGACATGTGATTTTATGGCGTTAGGACTTTTCGAACTGCCACGGGAGACATTGTGAATGTGTCAGAACCGACGGTGTGCCGCGTTGTGGAAAAAATCCCACACCTTCTCGCAAGCACACTTTTCAAGACAAGGTGTAATAAATTGTCCTTCTGTCGCGCTATTTAGCACAAAGAAGGTGTGTTTCAAGGATGTTTTCACGTAAAAAATGGTGCAAAAAAGAAACAGTGCATTGACTGGACATCTAAAAAAATAAACATCTGATCTTCCTCCTCAATGTTTTTCCGTAATCTTTATACCGTATCAAGCTGGCCCAACCCCTGCTCCAGCTATGACCGAAACGGCTCAACAAATCTTCCATTCATACTTTTTTTTTCTCCCGTTTTTTTTTTTTTTTTTTTTTTTCAGTTGTTGTTCCAATAGTACGAATTCCGTTTGTTGGGTGGGATAACAGGCTCCACGGTTTAGGCAGAGCGCGATTGAGGGCCATAAAAGTTCGTACGACATGCTCGCGGTGACTCCCCAAGAATTGTCTCCCCGATTCTTTGCTCGGGATGTTGTTGTAAAATCTGTTTTTTTTTTTTTTTTTGTTTGATTGTTTATAGCTACCCTCAAGGCGTTGGGTAAACGTACCCATCCGCTAACAAACAGTCATTCACGCCACATATTGTAACACAATAGAAGAGTGACAAGCAGTGACATCATCTTTCATATTATTTGATACGAGGTGACCATGCCATTAAGCTAGCTGCTGCCGTTGTGGTTGTAATTGCCAGACCAGAAAACTAGGAAACCTATCAGTCTGTTTCCCTGTTCGAAACACCTGCACCCTTCTTCAGACACTTGCAGACCTTTGTGTTTGTATTTGTAATGCACGTTGGTCGAAGTGAAGTAAAGAATTAAATTTATTTTTCATGCCATAAGTGTGTTTTAAGCACGATAATTAACATCGTGTCCTGTCAATTTAATGTCTTTATTCGAGGACGGTTTCTCGAGGAGCGCCTTGGCGGAGGAATCCCCGAAGCGGGTTCATGAAACGCATGGGCTCTTCGAGTGGAGCAGCGCCACTTTCCTCCACTCGTTGGAGTCGAGGCGGAGCGTGGAGTCGAGGCTTGTTCAAGAATACGGCGGTCAATTTCAGATCTGGGTCAACCAGACAGAGCAACAAGGAATTCCCGCCGCCTTGTAGTCAGAGAGTTTTAGCAAATCGGATTTTGTAGCTCCCGATCGGCAACAAATACGGTGAATGCGAACCGATCGTATCCGGGGCAACGCCAGCGCGAACACTTTTAGCAAACCGGAGTGAACCGGAGACGCGCTCGCCGGGGGCGAAGGGAAGACTGGTCTCTGAGATGCGCAATGAACAAAATATAGAATATAATGGTTTTCCTTTTTTTTTTGACGACCTATCGAACGGCTTTTTATTCTGAAAACGGCATTGGTATCCTGAATTGCGAGAGGAGGAGCTCTGCCCTTTCTTTTATGCCTCTCGTTGTGAAGGTTTTGCCGGGAACAATGCTTACCACTACCGTAATGGAAGCCCATTTCGCCGGAGACTGATAGGGATCCTCCTCGAGCACCTCGTGGAGAATATGTAGATCGTCGGCGATTGTAAATCGCTTTCTAGGAGGTGCTACTGTAGCAGACGACACAGCCATGCTGAAGATTCCTACCGTAAATGTCTCCGGTAATGGCGGCTAGCGAGCGGAGCTACGGTGAGGGTGACGTCTTCTGAGCATGCGCAGTTGCGTAGCCGCCCCGACGGTAATCTACCGTGCGGGAGGACGAACTTTGCTAAAACTCTCTGGTCATATGGTCTGTGTAAGCACGATAAGCCAGTCGCCCTCGTTCTTTGGGGCGGGCGACATCACATCAGAAGCATTCTAGGGAAACGATAGGAAAAAGGAAGTTATCACATCCAAGCTTGCCAACGCCACCCCCAAGCAGCACACTGTATTGAAAGTCGAGTGCAATAGGAGTGGATGGTGTGTGTTTAATCAGTGTTATTTAGTTCCACGAGTCTGTTCGTCTTTCCACTTACCCGTCCACCCGTATCGCACTCGACTATAAGCATTGTGTTATTGTGCTCTTTGGGTCGCTTCGCAGAAACAGAGCGACTGGCTTATCGCGCTCTCAGGACCGTTATCATGGACACCTTCAATTGCGCACATACCATGTGTGAAATCTTTCTTCCCTTTTGTGTGCAGCAGCCGAATGTCAGGCTTGTACAAAATAAGATACAGAGTCTATTTTTTTAGCAGATTTTTTTATTAAAAGCTATCAGGGCTATAGACATCCTGTTTTCACTTCTATCATCTCTGGGCCAGCGGACGTACTTGGCCATCTCATCTGTTGAGCAACCGTTCAATTACTAAATTACCTAAAAATCATAAATGAACTTTTTAATTATCAAAGCTACAAGGTCGTCCCAACGAGAAAATTTGGTCCTTTCGGTCACCTGATGCCGTTGCTGTCTTCAGAGCAAAAATCAGTTCGATAGATCGCCAGTAAAACATTTGCGAAAAAATAAGTTTTTTTCTTTATTTTGTTTATTGCGCATCTTCTCAGACACGTGCTTCCTTCACCCCCAATGTGACAGGTGAAGGAACACAATGCCATCTCATGGGTCGAAGATGAGGTTTACTTGTGGAGACGAAACAAAAACAAATGTATCGGGTGTCGCTATCGGAACTGCCCTTGTTGCATCGTTCTGTTTTCTTTTAATTTTTTTTTCAGGACGCAAGAGGCGATAGTGGCTCTTTCACCCTGTCACATTCGGGGTGACGGAAAGACGCGTCTCGGAAGATGCGCAATGAACAAAATAAAAAAAAGGCACTCCTTCACGATTTTTTTCTTTTTGTTGCGGTCGATTTATCAACGAATTTTTGTTCCGAAAACGGCTACGCTATCAGGTGACCGAAGGTGTTCTCATTGGGACAACTTCGTAGTTTTTATAATTAAAAAGTTAATTAGGACATTGCCTTAGGAATTTGCTGGCACCCCTTGATGAGTGCCCTTCAGGATATGCTATATTGCAATTGACTTCATCTCGAAAAATAGTGGTATATATATACAGGGTGTCTTAATTTAGGCGATAGATTTTTCATAGAAAACTATAAGGGCTATAGACATGCTGTTTTTACTTCTATCATCTCTGGCCCGGCGGATGCTCTTGGCCGTACGTTGCTCGACCGTCAAATGACTAATTACCTAAAAATCGTTAATTAACATTTTAATTATAAAAGCTACGAAGTTGTCTCAATGAGAATATCTGTTCCTTTCCGTTACCTGATATTGTAGCCGTTTTCAGAACAAAAGTCTGTTCGGTAGATCGTCCGCAAAAAATTCGTGAAGGAACATCATTTTTTTTCTTTATTTTGTTCATTGCGCATCTTCGGAGACACGTCTTTCCTTCACCCCTAATGTGAGGTGGTGAAGGAGCCTCATGCGTCGAAGATGCCGGCAGGAGAGGCGGGGCAGCTCTCTGGAGACACATCAGGAACCTTGAACACTCTGAAAACAGCTCACCAGTGTACGCCTTCTAGAACGAGAACCACCAGATGCTTATCTTCAGTCACAGGCATAGACCGATTCCTAACTACATACTTCACTAACCAGCAAAGAGAACTTCAAAGAAGTGTCATCCCAAAGCCAACTGAAAGAACACCCAACTCCAACAGGGCAGACACCGTGGAATACTTTACTGTACCAGAAGTGAAAAGGGGGATCCGTGGACTCACTTAGGGAAAGGCAGCGGGCCCGGACAGCCTGCCAAACGAATTTATCAAAGCAATGAAACCGCAGACACTCCAGGCATTAACACATTGCTTCAATGAGATACTATGTACTAAAGTAATACCTGATGACTGGAAACGAGCAAACTGTTGCACAAGGGCAAAGGCAAACCGAAAGAAGAGATCAGCTCCTACCGCCCAATAGCCCTCCAAAGTAATATATATATATATATATATAAGCGTTTCGCCGCATTACTAGCAAAGAGGCTACAATTTGAATACGATACAAAGCTATCTGATAGTTTTGGCAAGAATAAAATCTAGTGACAACATCTTCACCACCACCCAGCTCATAGAACTGTCAGAGGCCTTGGCTCAGGCCTTGGCTGGTCAGAGGCTTGGAAGACGTCTACTTGGGCTTTTTAGACTTGGAGAAAGCCTACAACGCCGTCCCACATCACGCACTAATGACAAAAATGCATTGCATGGAAATCTCTACGAACACAACAGAACTGATCCAGGCAATTTATACAGGATGTATCAGCAAATACCATGTTGGACACTTCAAGTCGGGAGAAGTTAGACTAGAGGTCGGCCTACGACAAGGTTGCCCCATGTCCCCAACACTATTTAATATTTTCATTAATGACCCCCTCGTCGAGTTGGACTCTACCAAGAAAAGGATGTACCTACACACACAAAAAAAAAAAGACAGACGGAAGCAGAGAGAGCACGTGCATAACAACCCTAGCCTTCGCGGACGACATATCATCCTGATTACGAACACCGCAGAAGATATGCAGGACCTTCTTAACCTGTGTTCGAATATGGGAAACACCGAAGGCATTCGCTTTAGCCAAGAGAAATAAAAAATAATGAAGTTCGCTGCATCACCTTCCGTGTCAACATTTCACCTCCAAAATTTCGAGCTGGAGTTCATCGATTCGTACACCTACTTAGGTGTAACGATCGACGAGCTCAACATCATCTGCGAAATCGACCAAAAGAAAGGCCAAACTTGGCATCTGTCGCGTCACTCCTACCCATAGCCGGGCGAACTCACTCATAAGGGCCCTCATGAGTGCCCCTCACCCTCACCTCACGCCTTTGAGGTGAGGGTGAGTGAGGGCAAGCCCGCGATCAGGCCATCCGTGAGTGCACTCATGAGGTTCTTACCCTCATGAGGTCTCCTGTGAGTGCACTCATGAGGTTTTGCCCCTCATGAGAGCTCCTGTGAGTGCACTCATGAGGTCTGAGGGGCGCCAGGTCTGTGTGAGTGAAGTCACTGGTGAGGCCTGAAGGGTGTGAGGTCAGTGTGAGTGCATTCAGAAATGAGGTTAAATGACGCTTACGAGACGTGGGCAAATTATGAAGGCACTAGTGATATGGTTCCAGCGATCCAGCTACCTGCAGGGTGCACTTTAAAGGGCTGGTGTGCCCGCTTTTAGGAATTTCGTCTACGTCGCGCTGGAAACACAGCCAAGCGTCCTGAGCTGACGGATTAGTTGGTGATATGGTTCCATCGACCCACGTACACGCAGTGGGCACTTTAAAGGGCTGGTCTGCCCGTTTTAGCAGTTTCGTATATGTCGCGCTGGAAACACAGCAAAGCGTCTTGGCTGACTGATTACTTGGTGACGTGGTTCCAGCGACCACTACACGCAGTGTGTGCTTTAAAGGGCTGGTGTGCCCGTTTTTAGCAATTTCGTCTATGCCGCGCTGGGAACAGAGCAAAGCGTCCTGGGCTGACTGATTACTTGGTGATATGGTTCCATCGACCCACCTACACGCAGTGTGCACTTTAAAGGGCTGGTCTGCCCGTTTTTAGCAGTTTCGTATATGTCGCGATGGGAACACAGCAAAGCCTCCTGAGCTGACTGATTGCTTCGTGATATGGTTCCAGCGGCCCAACTACCGGCAAGGTGCACTTTCAAGGGCTGATGTGCACGTTTTTAGCAATTTCGTCTACGTCGCGCTGGGAACACAGCCAATTGTCTTGGGCTTCGTTGTGTTCCCAGCGCGACATAGACGAAATTGCTAAAAACCGGCACACCAGTCCTTTAAAGTGCACGCTCTCGGTAGTTGGGTCGCTGGAACCATATCACGAAGTAATCAGTCAGCTCAGCATCCTTTGCTGTGTTCTCAGCGCGAAGTAGACGAAATTGCTAAAAACGGGCACACCAGCTTTTTAAAGTGCACCCTGCCTGTATATGGGTCGATGGAACCATATCGCCAAGTAATCAGTCGGCTCAGGACGATTTGCTGTGTTCCCAGCGCGACGTAGACTAAATTGCTAAAAACGGGCACACCAGCGCCTTCAAACTGCACCCTGCAGGTCGTTGGGTCGCTGGAACCATATCACGAAGTAATCAGTCAGCTCTGTAGACTTTGTTCTGTTCCCAGCGCGATGTACGCGAAATTAATAAAAACGGGCACATCAGCCCTTTAAAGCTTTTTTAAAGCTTTTTAAAGTGCACCCTGCCTGTATATGGGTCGATGGAACCATATCACCAAGTAATCATTCAGCTCAGGACGCTTTGCTGTGTTCCCAGCGCGACATAGACTAAATTTGTAAAAACGTGCAAGCCCTTTAAAGTGCACCCTGCCTGTAGTTAGGTCGCTGGAACCATATCGCCAAGTAATCAGTCAGCTCAGGACGCTTTGCTGTGTTCCCAGCGCGACATAGACTAAATTTGTAAAAACGTGCACACCAGCCCTTCAAAGTGCACCCTACCGGTAGTTCGGTCACTGGAACCATATCACCAAGTAATGAGTCAGCTCGGGACGCTTTGCTGTGTTCCCCGCGCGACATAGGCTAAATTTATAAAAACGTGCACACCAGCCCTTTAAAGTGCACGCTGCCTCTAGATGGGTCGCTGGAACCATATCGCCAAGTAATCAGTCAGCTCAGGAGGCTTTGCTCTGTTCCCAGCGCGGCATAGACGAAATTGTTAAAAACGGGCACACCAGCCCTTTAAAGTGCACACTGCGTGTAGTGGTCGCTGGAACCACGTCACCAAGTAATCAGTCAGCTAAGGACGCTTTGCTGTGTTCCCAGCGTGACGTAGACGAAATTGCTAAATACGTGCACACCAGCCATTTAAAGTACACAGCCGGTGGTTGTGTCGCTGGAACCATATCATCAATGCCTTCATAATTTAATTTGCGCACGTCTGGTATGCGTCATTTGACCTCATTTCTGAATGCCCTCATACTGACCTCACACACCTCAGGCCTCACCAGTGACTTCACTCACATAGACTTGGCGCCCCTCAGACCACATGAGTGCACTCACAGGAGGTCTCATGAGGGGCACAACCTCATGAGTGCACTCACAAGAGGCCTTATGAGGGTAAGACGCTCAGGGCTTGCGTTTGTGAGTGCCGTGAGGGTGAGGGAGAGTGAGGGCCTGTGCTCGTGAGGGCGGTGAGGGTGAGGGCGATTGAGGGCATGTGTCTGTGAGGGCCGTAAGGGTGAGGGCGAGTGAGGGCTTGTGCCCGTGAGGGCCGTGAGGGTGAGGGCGAGTAAGTGCATGTGCCCATGAGGGCCGTGAGGGTGAGGGCGAGTGAGGGCCTGTGCTCGTGAGGGCGGTGAGGGTGAGGGCGAGTGAGGGCATGAGCCCCTGAGGGCGGTGAGGGTAAGGGCGAGTGAGGGCATGAGCCCGTGAGGGCGGTGAGGGTCAGGGCGAGTGAGGGCATGAGCCCGTGAGGGCCGTGAGGGTGAGGGCGAGTGAGGTTTCACCAAAATGCCCACCTATGCTCCTACCAACCATACGAGACCGGCAAACTGCTATGAAAGACTATTGCCGTGCCGGCGGCCACGTATCTCAACCATGTCATCTGCTTTACCTACGATACCATGAAACAACTGGAGCGACAACAACGAGAGATTGGGGGGGGGGGGGGGGGGTTCTCCATGGCTCTGTGGAGTCGATCCGGGTATAGCGTCCCGGCTATCCTCCTTCCAGCTAAACGTATTGGTGCCTGAATCCCAGCCTTCATTTTCCGCCATCCTCGCTGAGTTTCCTGAGCTCACGTCACCATCTAACGATCTTCGTCCCGTGAAGCACAACATCTACCGCCATATTGAAACCACGGGGCCTCCCGTTTTCGCAAGACCACGACGCCTAGCTCCTGAAAAGCAGAAAATCGCACGTGCTGAATTTGAGCACATGTTGGAGCTTGGGATCGTTCACCCGTCTTCCAGCTCTTGGGCGTCTCCCCTCCACATGGTGCCAAAGAAGACAGGCGACTGGATGCCCTGCGGAGATTACCGTGCACTAAACCGTGTCACTATACCTGATCGTTATCCCACCCCTCATATTCACGACTTCACCTTTTCCCTCCACGGCGCCACTACATTCTCAAAAATTGACCTGGTGAAGGCCTATCACCAAATTCCCATGCACCCGGATAGCATCGCGAAGACAGCCATCAGAACACCTTTCGGGCTCTTTGAGTATGAGCGAATGCCCTTTGGTCTTCGCAATGCAGCGCAGTCCTTCCAACGTTTCGTCGATGAAGTCACGCGAGGCCTTCATTTTTGCTATGTGTACATCGATGACATCCTCGTAGCCAGCTCCTCAGCAGAAGAACATCGCGCCCATCTACGAGAGCTCTTTTCACGTTTGCAAGAGTACGGCCTCATCCTCAACCCCAGCAAGTGTTTATTCGGCGTCGAAGAGCTAGAATTCCTCGGCCACCTTATCAACAGACACGGAATACAGCCTCTTCCACAACGCGTTCAGGTCATCTATGATTTCCCACTTCCGCAGTCATCCAAGAAGTTGCGGGAATTCATTGGGATGATCAACTTCTATCGTCGCTTCATCCCCCATTGCGCTCAGACTATGCAGCCACTCCACGTGCTGTTGTCCCCCCAAAAATCCAGCTCGGCAAGCATTTCATGGTCGGACGCTGCCCTCCAGGCACTCTGCCCTCCAGGCAGGGCTGCCGTCGCAGCCGCACAACAGCCTACCACCCCTGCAGCAACGGTCTCGTCGAACGCCTACACAGACAGATCAAGACCGCGCTTCGTTGCTGCCCTGGCCCCTCGTCTTGGGTTGACAATCTCCCTATCATTCTACTCGGCTTCCGCTCAGCCGTCAAGACGGACCTGGAATGCTCTCCTGCTGAATTAGTCTACGGCGCCTCCCTCCACGTCCCTGGCGAATTCTTGGGTCCCCCGTCTCTCGGTTCTGCACCTCTCCCTGCTGCCTCCCTTGACGGGATCCGCGAAGCGATTGGTGCTCTTCAGCCAACACCAACTCGACTCCCCGCATCCATCAGCCCATTTGTCTTCAAGGACATTCACTCGTCTATTCATATTTTCATTCGAAATGATGCTACCCGCGCCCCCCTTCAGCGACCTTACCAAGGCCCGTTCCGGGTACTTCAGCGGACAGACCGTCACTTCAACGTGGACATCGACGGCCGCCACGACACCGTCTCGATTGAGCGCCTCAAAGACGTCGCCCTTTGGACAGTAGGAAAATCACGCCCAGCTCTCCAGCGCCCCCTGCAGCTCGCTTTAAACAATATCCATACGTACCTCACGCACCTCGGGATGGACCTTTCACCCGAAAAGTGTGTCGAGCTCCCTTTCACGCGTAAAGCTATGGCCAATTTCCCTCTTTGGTTTGGTACAAAGAAGCTTGAACCGGTACGCTTTCACCGCTTCCTTGGCGTGGTAATCGACTCGGACTTGCGCTGGGCTCGGCACATTAAACACCTTGAAACTAAAGTGCAGCGATGGCTCCCCGCAATTTAACATCTTTCTGGCTCAGGATGGGGCGTGTGATCAGCGTTCCCTGCTCGCGGTTCAGGCATTGGTGAGGGCGACTGTGCTTTACAGCCTTTTTATTCTGAACAGGATATCAACAACTTCATTAAATACACTTCGGTCCCTGTTTGCTCGAAGCCTTCGTCGATGCCTCGGAGTTCCAAGAATGGCTGAAACACGGCAAGTATTGGCTGAAGCTGGTGAGCTCCCGATGGAAGTTCTCCGTGAACGGGAAACGGCTCGGCACTACCTCCGTTTGCGTGCTCACATTCCCCGCCACCCGCTCCTCAGGAAAATTCGATACCGCCCTGAAAGCGACTTCTATCGAGTAGCGCAGAGGACACGCCAGACTCAATAACAAAAAAAAAAAAACAGAAACACGAAAAAAAAAAACAGAAAAAGACGAACCAAGCTCTCCAACACCTCACTCAGTCATGGTAATAGTAACAGTGCCCTCGTCAGACCACCCGGACGGTGCGTGGGCCGACGCGGAATGGTGAACTGTTAGTTCAGGTATCATGTTTTCGTCCGACTCGTTTCTCCAAAAAGTGCTTCGAATGTCCTCGTCTCCCATTGCGAAGAGGAGCAGTGCGCAGAGGCCGCACAGGGTGTAAACGGCCCGGTGGACGCCGTCGTCAAAAAAAAAAAGGTCGTAGCCGCAAGACAGATGTACCGAAGGATGGTCAAAACGATCTTAACAAACTCCATGCCTGAAAAAAATTAAATATGACCTGAATTTCATTTCACTTCATCAGAAAAGACGGTAATGGGAAAAACGGGGAACAGCCAAAATGCGATTGTGACGTAAGTATACGCTTCGGGAGGGAAAGTTCAGCAAGGAAATACACGAAACTCCAAGGCTACGGAATTACGGAGCCTCCGCAACTTAAGTGTTTAGACATGCATGCCCTTCGCAACGATCACAGGGATGACAGAACTCAGAAAATTGCCATTGTAATTTTCCTTTCTTTTTATGAGTTCATCTGATGCTGGACACAATGGCCAGGACAAGTATGTTAGCGTTCTTGGGGGGCTGCAAGCTATTGAAGAAATGTGATCAAGATACAGAAACACGTTATTGAAGTTAAAATGAGAATGAGCTATATAAGACGGACTTATCTTGCAAAAAACGGAAGACGAAACCGCCGAGAAACAAGAGAGACGAACGAGAGAGCAACCGAACAGCAAAACAGTACAGAAGACAGGAAACAAACAGCAGTAAAGAGCCTACGTTGCCCAAAGAATGAAGTAAGAACGAAGTAAGAGTAATTATTTTTGTGTAAGCTTTCGTGCAGAGCCTGCCCTTCTCCACACAAAAAGAGCAGTTAAAACATTGCTTATAGAAGGAGTGGGATTTAGGTGAGAGGAGCAGCCACAGAACAAGAGAGAAGCAAAGGAAGGATGGTCACAAAGAACAAAACACAAGGGAATATACTATACATTGCAGAGATATCTGACGCCAAGACCGTTTGAGGAAACAGGAACCAGAAAAAAGGTCCTCTAAGTCCGTCCTATGAAATTATACTTTATCGCTCGTAACTCGATTCAATAACTTTGTCATGGCGCATTATTGCCTGCGTCGCTCGTGCGCCAGGAAAACCCAAAACATCATCATTATCATCGAATCAGTGACTATTACAGCGCGAATTTGCATGTCATTATTTTTATTGTTGACATGGTCTTGTACTTGAGCGGGAGCTTAAAACGCGATTAGATTATCCCAAGCAGCACACAATATTGGACCCATATTGGCTGGTCATTGGCGATACGGGTCCAATATGGGACCCGTTTCGCCAAGATTTTCCCCATATTGCCCACTTTGAGCCAATATTGGGAAAATCTTTGGAATATGGGCCCCATATTGCACGCGTACACCCCATATTGACTGAGCAGGGTACGTAGCGGTGTTGCACAAATGCCCAAGCAGCACGGCAAGATTGAACGTTCAAGCGTGTGAAATACCCAATTCACTACATCGTTACATTTAACAACTTCCCGCAGATGATACACATTGTTCGAAACAGTGAACGTACTTGGCATTCCCAACGTAAAGTTCGCTAGAATTCGACACCTCAACATTCCACGTCTTGAAGTTGAAAGCCGCCGCCATCTTCCTTCGCGATGCCAATGCCAATCGGTCGAGCCGACTGAGAGCAAGCGAGTTGTTTGAGCGTAATCACGCGTCCTACAACTAATGCGCATGCGCGACAGCCCGAACGGACGTTTCATAGGGCTAAAATGTCGCTGGGTGCTGTAATGATAACGAAATTGCGGCAGGTCAAGTAAAAAACGCAATGTTTCATAGGAAGGGATTGCTACTCTGTAAAGTTAGGTGATTTCAAGTTGCTGCAAGCAGTGTGAATTGCTCTGGCGTATGTCCGTCACCGTCACGAAAGTGTTCGCTCCTTTGTAGTCTCGGATCGGGTTGAAATTTTTAGTTCACAGAATATTGAAATCCCAATGAAGGCTTCTGAGGGTTCTTTGGAATTGGCAGTTCCGTGGGACTGCTTGTGGCCTTCTGCAACGCGAGAGTAGTTTTTCGTTCTTCTTGGTCAAAGCCGTGTTTTTTTTATTTATTTTTTTGCGATCATGTGAAACGTGGATCAATTAGAGCCGCAAAAATAAAAATGTAAAAATCAGAAAAAAAAGTATTATCAGTGGTGACTAATATACAGAATAATGCTTTATTATTACACAGACTCCCCGTTGCTGTTATTACAGAAATATTGGCAATATTGGAGCAAAATGGGCTTGCCAATATGGGCAGCCCATATTGGTCCAATATGGAGCCTGGTTGCACTCCCCATATTGGTCCAATATTGGCAATCTTGGCAACCCCTATGGGTCCAATATTGGACCAATATTGGCGTGCTGCTTGGGATAGAGGGGATAGAATAATAGAAGGAAAGAGGTCTGGGCCTCTCTCACACCTTCCAGACCTCTTTCTTTCTTTCTTCCAAAGACACATCTTTGGGCAGGTCGCTACCCTTGGTGCATTGTTTTTATAACATGTCAATATCGAACTTTTGGATGCACCAGTAATTTTTTACACGCCCGTCACATTACCATTAGCTGTAAGCAAGTTGTATATAACCGTTTTATTCTTTTTCTCCTTTTTCAAGGGACAAGCGGCCTGTGCAAACGGACAAGTTCAAATGGAAAAAGTGGTGTAGCTTTATTTCAACGGTCTTGGCGTTGGATACCTACCCAATGTATACCCTTTTGTTTTGTTCTTTATGATTTCATCCTCTCTTTACTGCTCTGTGTTCTGTGGTTCTTTCTCTCATCATACAGTGTGTTTCACCTAAACTGATAAAAAATTGAAACTGGCGACGTACTCGCCAGAGGATTGTGGGACTTTCAGCAAGTACCTTCTGAAAACTTCTGCCACCATTCGGAAAAGCTTTGAACAATGGACTTTGACTTTGAAAATTGCAAAGCGAACCTCACTTTTTTTTACAGAAATATGAAATCTCCACGGATAACCGCAGACACAACAAAAATTATGCACAATATCGCAAGAGAATTACAAAAAAAATATAGTAGAAATGACACTTTAGCCCCGCCAGCTTCATTTTCCCAAAGAAGTGCGCACGAAATGTGCGTCTAGAGGAGGAAGTGACCCCGCCTTCTTTCTGATAAGACGGTTGCTTTCTTTCCTTTCACCAGCCATAACTCGGCGCTTCGTGCCTTCGAAATTCACGATCACAATCGTCTGATAAAGCGTGAGTTCGTACCTTGGTATGACCTCATGTGAGGGTGAGGGTCGACATGCCGTATCGGTGATCTTCGATTATGTCGCATATTAGCACACTCAGAAGATAACATCACATTTATTCTGTTTATCGGTGCGATATTATCCGGTGAGCGCACTAATATGCGGCATGATCGAGGTCACCGATACGTCATGTCGACCCTCACGTGAGTTTGCATTAGGACCCGAATTCACGCCTTATCATGTGTACTGTCATCAAACTCACGATCACAATCATCTGATAAAGCGAAGACCTCCTATTGATGACCATGGCGTATCGGTAACCTTGATCATGCCGCATATTAGTGCACTCACCGGATAATATCGCAGTGATAAATAGAACAAATGCGTTGCTATCTGCTGAGTGCGCTAATATGCGACATAATCGAAGCTCACCGATAGGGCATGTCGACCCTCACGTGAGTTGACCTGAATTCACGCCTTATCATGTGTAGTGTCATCAGGCAGAAGAGCTACCTATGGGGGTAGTACCCTTTGGACAGACACCAACTTCACGCTACAGTCCTACACGCTAGATAACAACACTGTCTTACCATACGATTGTGATTGTGAGTTTCGAAGGCCCGAAACGCCGAGCTAGGTCACCAGCATCAAGCTCAAAGCGGGGGAACGTAAAGCAAGAGGTGTAACACTTCCTCCTCTCTACGCACCTTCCGTGTGCCTTTCTTTGCGACAATCAAGCAGGCGGGGTTAAATAAGCGAACTTTTTAGCTTTTTTTTACTATTTTGGTTGCTATGCTATGCATAGTCGTTGTTGTTGTTTTCCTGTTATCCGTGGAGGACGCCATATTTCTGTCAAAAAGAGTGAGGTTCGCTTGCCAGTTTTCAAACTTCAATTGGAAAAAATAAATTTCCCTTCATTACAAATTGTCCAAAACCTTTTTAAATTGTGACAAAAGGCTTCCAGAAGGGAATTGCTGAAAGTTCCACAGTCCACCGGCGAGAACGTCGCCAGTTAGAATTTTTTATCACCATAGGTGAATGTTTTAACTGCAGTTTTAGCCTGAGCAAGGGCAGGCTCTGCCCAAACTTACGTAAGAATAGTTACTCTGACTTCGTGCTTCATTCTTCCGATATTATTTTTCTTCACAACTTGTCAGCAAGCTGGAGTGTGTCTTATTTTACCCTCTTGATCTCAAGCGCCAAGTTCTCCGACGGTGATGGAAAAGCATAATTCGCCACCTATATTGGTGTGCGCGAGTGATAGTGTGACCTTTTACTTGCTAAGTGGGTGATGATAGCCTGGCACATCATCGACGTTCGGACCTACCCAAAGAGCCTGCACCCCGCCTGCTACTAAGGTGGTTTGGGCAGAAAGACATGGCTCGAGGAAAGAAAATTTTTGCATGGTTTCACCTGGCGACTCAAATAGTTTACAGATTCATGATTCGTTTTTCAGCACCTGTTAAAATTGTCTTTCGGTTCGCAGAACCGATCAGCGAACCAAAACATAAATTCACAGGTGCTGCTTTGCAATTTCAACAGGTGCTTCTCCATTGCCCACACTACCAGCCTTCCCGGACCGGTACTCTCCGCATCCCTCAACGAGCTAGACTCCCGCCCCTTCTCCCTCACAAAATTGCTTGGCCCCTGGCCACATCCAGCTCATCAACGCTCTGCCCTCAAGGCTCTCTTCGCCTTTCTGGACACCACAGGACTTCGATCCTTATAGTGAAGGGGCTCATTATTTCATTACCCGCATCACCACCAGCAATGGGGTAGAGCATCGCCCCTGGCGATGAAACTCCCTAGCCATCATCGCGTAATAAAGTTGTTGTTCAGCAGGTCTCGTGCGTGATAGTATCCAAACATGAATGAAGCAAGAGCTCAGCAAGAATAACTAACAAAATTGCAACACATTGGTGTGAGCAATAGCAGGGATTTTATGCGGTTCTTTGGATCAATATGGCTCTGGCACACAATCCTCCATGCATTGGGTCACTCCGCGCAGCGTTGCGTCTCCATAGACAGTGAGCTTCGTTACGGCTGAACAAGGCGTGCGGCTACGGTAGCTCATCAAATGCTTGGAGTTGATGTAGACCTGCAAAAAGACGAAGAGCAAAGATAAATCACGGGAGTGACCGAGAGCGCAGCACCTCCTGTCTGGACGAAAAAAGGGCAGAGCACAGTGGCGGATCCAAGGGAGGGGGAGGGGGGGTGCGGTTGGGCGATCGCCCCCAAAACATCAGTTTATACATTGAATTTCCCTCTCCCCTCTTCCCCAATTTGCGCTCCGACAAAGATACCGCCCCCCCCCCTCCAAACCAAGGGTCTGGATTCGCTCCTGGCTGAGCGCCACCCAAGGGCTGCGTGGTGCTTAGAAGGACATGGTATGGGTCGTTCAGCACCTTTCAGTCATAGAGCTTCCAATATCCTAGATGCAACTCCTTTAGCTCCGGCGCTCTACCGTGCATAAAGTGAGAACGAAGAAGCATTCATAGACCGTCGAAAGTCACTGCGAGGTACCCGGGTTCGAATCCTGGTGTCAGTTATGCAATCTGGGGTCTTCCTCGGTTTTTCTCATACTGTGTGTGTGCGGGGCGGGGGGGGGCGGCTTTCAGACATATACCACCACGACACCATTGCCATAAAAGTTGTCCCAGCACGCATATCGACCAAGGCGTCGGTCGTGACTTTGCCCGCCTGCGTGAGGCCGAGGACGGCGAGTCCTGTCACCACCACCACCACCGACTAAAAGCCACTAAGTACGAGGTTTGAACCAAAATTTTCGGGACTGGCACAGCCAATTCTGCAAAATCCAAGATTCTGTCTGTTGGTGGCCACCACCTTGGTGCCCCTTCCGCACGTATGCACCGTCCCCATCTGTCTGCCATTTTTGGTCGTGTCCTGGGGGTCGTGCTCGGTGAGGGTGTCGAGTGCTGCCCGCGTTTGAGTTTGAACCTTCATATTCATGTCGAAACGGTGGCCCTTCATCTTCAACTTTATAGCCTGGGTGATACAGAAGGGCCACAGGGAACCAAGTCTGGCGAGTATGGTTGGTGCGGGAAAACAGTCATATTGTTTCTGGTCAAGAAGCCTCGGGTGAACAATGGCGTGTGAGACTGCGCGCTGTCGCGGTGCAGCAGCCAGTTCTTCTCTCGCCAAAGTCGGGACAGACGAAATGCGCTGGCATGTCCTGTAACCAGCTCCCACTTCATCAGCAACGTCTCGGGTGGTTCGACGTCGATCCTTACGAACCAGGTGTTCAATTTGGACAACCATTTTGGGTGTCGTGCGGCTGAGGGGCATGCCAGTGTGCGCGTCGTCCTCAACACAAGTCCGGCCAGCCTAACCAAGCATACCAGGCAAAAACACACCCGTGTAGGGCTTATGCTCTCTTTCCCGAATGCTTGCTGGATCATTCCCAGTATTTCCGTACAGTGCATGCTAAGCTTTATACAAAATTTGATGCACACTCCCCGTTCCGTCTTCGGGTCCATCATGAAAAACGCCGGTCGTCGAGCGCACGGTACGACATAGACGGACGTATCATGTGAACGCGTCTGCCGAGGAGCGTGTAACTTACCAGGCTGACCCCCGATGTAAGCTATAGGGCTGCCACCTACCTTTGCATTGCGCCACTACAAGTAGTGCTCAACTGGCAACGCTAGTCCCGAAAATTTTGGATCATTCCTCGTAAGCTTCAGAGGAAAAATACCAGATTATAGCGACATTGAGGTCCAAGTTCGAGTAGGAACGCCATCTTGTTTCCGCGGCACACTAGCGTCACGATGCCATCTGTCGAGTGCGCTCCGAAATACAGCTCTCTGTTGGTAGCAGCACATCACTGGGGACACCTTGATATCATCGGGACGCTTTCAGAGAAGAATCACAACACACACTTCTCTATTGCAAAGGAAGTATTATGCCAGCCGTCCTTGATGGTCCATGGGACCATTTTCTTGATAATGTACACCGCATTCGCGGCTCTCGCTCTGGCTGAAAACTACCGCAGCTGTTACTAAGCTAACGCGACTATATATGTCATTTTCCCGTTCCTAGATTGCTTCCATTAGTGAGTTTGACTACGCTTCTGGGTACCAGAAATGCGGGGGAAAGTACCCAGGAACGATAACGAACAGCTTTGTTTCTGAATGGCACTATACTCCACTCAACAAGTGGAACAATCTACTTGTTTTTCCTTTTCTTCAAAACACTGGTGCACAGCTGTCAAGATGACTGCAAGTAACTTCGCGTGGCTCCTATCAGCACCACCACGGTTGGCACCTGTGTTTAAATCGGATAACAACGCCTTTATATCAAATGAGATGTCTTTCGTGAAAGTGCTCCACCACCGAGGCCATACCTCACTATCATCCATGTCCAGATTGTCAGCACAATACAGAAAGACCTGCCTAAAGCTGACATTTTTCCATTTGTCGATTGTCCTGACAGCTCCTTCACCGGGAATTTAATATCGCGACTAATTCTTCCAACTCAATTTGCCTGTCTAATTGCGTGTAGGCCGTCAGCAAAGTGCCCGTAGATAAATTGCGCTGCTCTGTCACGAACTGTATCACAATTTCATATTATTCATGCGATGAGCGAGATGCGGGAAAATACTACTGCGTCGTCAACGCGTCGTCGCCGTCGGCTTCCAGACAAGGTGTTCCACGTGATTCTCCTCCTGCTGCGCTATTGGCTAAGATTGCGCGGCGTCTCGTTTCCAGACGTCTTTCCGTTGAGCCCTTTCACCGTCACCGTCACCACCACCACCAGACGTCCTCACCTCTAACGACAGTCAACAAACCAAGCGCACTATCGTTGAAAGCGGGAAGGGAATACCAAAGTGTCGCTCCCGGTGCTCGTAATCGCCTTCTATACGGATAGCCCTCTATATCGACACCGTCGCTGGCGCTCGACGGCGGCTCGAAGTAGGGGCCCTGGAGCAAAATACACCAAAACAAAACCGGGACGTACCCTCATGTGCACTTCTTTTCAGCCAGTAGCAGATGGCACTCGAGAGGGCGCCACAGCTTAGAGAAAATGGCCCAATGGACCATTCTGGTACGGAAACTCTGGTAACCACAAACCACGTTCTCCTCATCCTTGGATAGTTACCCTCCTGATTTCAGAGAGGACCCATTAAGATAGGGAGGGAAAGTGGAGAGCTCCGAGGACAATTGAGCCACTCGCGTAGCGCATTTACCGAGCTACGATGCTACCTGAAAACCACAATCCACGCGACTCTCTCCTTCTTTGCTTGCTTCTCTACGTGCGTCACTCAACGGCGTCGACAAGATTAAGAAAATTAAAAATTGTGTGCCATGTGCCCTCCCTTCAAGGGCACCGTGTTGCCGGTCGCTGTGCTGGCAAAACTAAAGGGGTTGAGAAACCAAATCCAACCCACTAAATGTATGACATCGTTTCATACATTATAGTCCATGGAGCCGTCATGCAAAGTCACATATTAATGACTTGAACTTTATTATTATTATTATTATTATTATTACTGAGCTTTTAAAACAGTATATCGTTCAGGCCACCATCGATGGTGGTTTGAAAAGTATGCCGTTCAAAAAACTCAATACTAATAATAATTTTAAAAAGTTCAAGTGATAAATACGTCGATGGTGGCGCAGAACAACGCAAAGTGTCATTGGTTGTCGAATAGGAAGTGGCGTTTCAATATGTGTGCGCGCTTGCCTGAAGTTCCCGAGGGCCACCGTGCGGAAACCTGTCCGGCGGCCGCCTCCCTCTTTACAACAACTTATGTCGTCATGGAAACGGAAAAGAATGCGCTTCTTTTCTCGTACATGAGACGTGATTCCGTAAAAGGTTGAGGAGGTTAAGAGCTGAGAGCGATGGAGAAGTTCGCTTAGCGCGCGATATTTGGATTGCAATCGCTTCGTAAGGGCGATAAAGGACCGTGTTGCCATGTCGCCATTGCTATATTGTCAGTTTTCTCTTAAACGCAAGGCCCATTAAGCACCGTGTTGCCATGTTGCCGTATTACGAGTTTTCTGGGAAATGCAAGGGCAGCATGTCAGCTGCCATATTGCCAGTTCTCCCTTCAATGCAAGGGCGTTACGCACAGTGTTGCCACTGCCGTATTGCCAGTTTTCTCTTCAATGCAAAGGCAATTAAGCACCGTGTTGTCAGTTGCCATATTGCCAGTTCTCCCTTCAATGCAAGGGCGTTACGCACAGTGTTGCCACTTGCCATGTTGCCACTGCGGTATTGCCAGTTTTCTCTTAAATGAAAGGACAATTAAGCACGTTGTTGCCACATGCCGTGCTTCCATTGCAATTGTGTTTTGGTGCACGCCAAGGATGCTTCATCGGAGAGCTACCAGGTTGCGTCGCAAGCTTGGAAAAGATCCATAGTCTATGTCCAGCGTGCCAAAGACCGAAACCAAACTACGCGGGACCTGCAATCGTGGGGGCGGTTGCTCCTTAATCATAGCACTCCGGAGTGGTGACGTCAGAGAAGAGACCCACACAAGTACGTACCTCGTAGTTAGAACCGTCCGCCGTTATCTTGCAAACAAACTGTTCATTTATGTTGGTTAGCATGGGGCATGTGTGCTCATATCCCCAGGCACTTTCTGCAAGATTGTTTACAGCAGTTGCTCCTTGGAGAAAGCGTGGATTGACGTGTATCGCTATGTCGCCGGCACTTGTCTCCAAATTGACAGAGAAACTAAAACGAAAAGTGCAATGAGAAGAGCATCAGGAAGGATATGAAGTCACTAAACAGGTTAGCTTCACTTTTGATTAAAAGGCACTGTAGTGTGCTAAACTGTTTCCTCGCGGAATGGAGAAGTCGTTGCCTTTACACCAACAGAGAAGGAACGGGATTAGTCGTTCTGATTAGTCGGTCAATTTATGAGTGTTACAATTATGGGTTCTCTCTCTTTCTCAGGAAGTGAGACAGTGAGGAGACGTCCTCAAGCGATCCCAAAAGGATGACTGGAAAATTCGCTTGGTTTGACGCCACCAATGAGAGCCTGCTCCGCATTGTCGGCTTTCTTGAGAAGGACAGGGAGAGACGAAGAGTAAACTGCGGTTTCTTTCGCTCGTGAATCATGAACAACGCAACGGATGAACCCCGTTCCTTTTGTATACCCCTTAAAGTGGGACTCCGCAACAAAATCCCACAACGATTGTGACATTGAGTAACCCTTGCGGTGTCAGGAACATACAGGGTGTCCCAGAAAACGTGTCATTGAATTATAATAAAAAAGCTACGCCACCTAGAATCATGTGGTCAACAGCATTTTTTCTCAATAGATTTTTGCCACCTCCTAATGTGAATGTCATGTACTCCACGTTTAATTATGTAAATATTTGCGAACTGAACTCGGAAATTTACCAAGTAAAGGTCACTTTTTTACCCCACCAATATGAAGAGCGTGCCGAATTCACTCAAATTCATGATAATTCACTGTGATATTCTTGAGCTATCCCACCGGAAAAAAATAGCCGAATATCATGCTTTTCGGAGCACCCGACCATAGCGCGCGATGACTTTTTGAGCGCAATCGCTCTCAGTGCGACGAAAGGAGGCTCCGAAGCCAGCCCACAGAGTGATAGTAGAAAAAGTAACAGTTCCGAAAATTGGGAGACGGAAAGTCGGACGTGATAAGGCCTGCCTGTTTTATCTCCATCTGCGATGTCGGGGAGGGCTGGGTTCCCAACCTCCTTTAGTCGGACTGACAAAGATTGCGCTGAAAAATTTATCGTGCGCTATTCTGTGCGACCTCCGTAGAGCATGATGTTCAGCTATTTTTTTCGATGCGATAGCTCCTGAATATCCTTGTCAATTAATCATTAATCTGAGTAAACTGAGTAAAACGCTCTTCGCGTTGGTGGGGCAAAAAGTGACTTTTACTAGGCAAATTTCCGACTTAAGCTCGCAAAAATTTACATCATTATACTTACACTACACGACATTCACATGAGGAGGTGGCAAAAACACAGAACAAATGCCGTTGACCGCATGACTCTAGGTGGTGTAGTTTTCTATTATTATAATTCAATGACACTTTTTCTGGGACACCCTGTATACTGCAAACGTATTTCTATTCGCGATGTATTAATTTTCGCTAATTGACATTGATCCCGCGGAAGGAAACAGACCTGGTATCCCGGAATTAAATACTCGCGAATAATTTCCCAAATGCAATTCGCGAAAATTCATACATCGCGAATAAAAATACGCTTGCAGTATACGAAATATCGCGTTCCCAAAGTGCGCAGATTTTATTTCAACGAATTATTTGGAAGTGAGCGCTTCGCCTCTGTGAAGCAGAAGGGGCGCTGCAAGCAACACTGCTGACGTCATCCTGCACGGAAGAATGCAAGCTTTGTAGCAGACGACAATGCCGGGTGACGTCACAGTACGTTTCACCGGGCGAACAGCTGTGCGCTTTTCATGTTCGTTTCGGTTCGTATTTTCATCATTTACGAATTAATCACTAGCACAAAATGAATGCGAATGCTGTATGCGGAGTCAAGGGAGCAGTCCGTGTTCGGTATGATGCTCACCTAATTTTGTTCGAATCCTTCCGAAGTCTCCCTTTAACAGGGTATAAGAACACTGTCCTAAAAACATAATGGGCGCAGTATTTCAATTTTCCAAACTGTTTCAAACACCTGCCTCTAACGTCGGCCATTTCTTAGACTAAGGTATTTGGAACTCGGAATAAATACCATCCAAGCAAGCGACAACGTGGCCTCTGGAGCCTATACTTTGTCCACCCGGATGGCTAATGCGGCGGCAAAGAGAAAATTATTTCAGTACCTTGTCACAGTGTGCAACTACCCCACAGATATGGGAAATAGAAAGACATTAAACGCTTAATGAGTTTAGAGCTGACGTCATTCATGCGGTGTCACACAGACTGTTTTAATGGCCACACCTCATTCGCCCATGAAGTGCCTGCAATCTCCCCCATCGTTTGCGCAAAGCACTTCCCGCTGACAACACAATGTGGTGAATACAAATATCAGCTTTCCTAAACATCTTTCGACGAAAGAAGCCCCAGCGTGTTAGAAATTTTCATCGTCACATGCGAAATAACGTCAGGCGCCGCCATATTGCTCGTTTCGGATTCGGCACCGGTTCGGAAATATGGCAAATACGTTACTGAACGTGTAATCCAAATTCATTAGAACTGCTCTACATAAACATCCACTTCATATTATTGTCTCTAACAATGTTACACGCATTTTCACCAAGTTTAACAATACGTTTACTGTTTAAAGTACTATGGGTTTTATAGTATTTCACTTAAAGTGAGGGGGAGGCATCGACATCATGGTGTTCTATGTCATTAGAAAATAACGTGTTGAACGAGCTTCGTAAATAATGTGATTCGAGACCCGAATGTCCTTAGACAATGTCATTTTTCCTGATTTCGGTTCGGACAGTTTTCGGACAGTTTTTCGTGCTCCTGGTGATTCATGACGAAAACGACACGTGCCTTTCACGTATAAATCGCATTTTCATTCTAATATGATAGATTTTGCTGTAGGTCATAGAAACGAAACCGAAACAAGGATCCCCATCAACGTGCGGCACAGTGCGGTGGATCTTACTGAGGGTCTCAAATGTCTAGTGTAATGCTAGCAGCTCCCGCGGCAGCATACCGAGTCACGTGGTTCGAAGTTCTTGCTTCTATAACGAGCAGCACGTTAACTGAACGCGGCGAAGTTCCAGCCGTGGCTTTAATGTCCAACCTAAACGACAGCGCAATACGTAACAGGCACCCATCATTGGCCAGGCAACACCGTGCACGTGACCAGCATATATTGGCGTACCAGATCATATATGAAATGCAATTTGTCGGGGGCACGTTCGTTAAGTGTACTTGGGCGGAGAACGTCTGTAAGGGTGATGGGAATAAATCTTTGCAGTTAACACGTACGCCTACACACAAAAAAAATTGATTAGATAAATTTCTGACATCCTTCCCTGTCAAACTTTGATGTCCAGAAAGGCGAAGAGAGCTTTGAGGGCAGAGCGTTGGTGTGCTGGATGTGGCCAGGGACCAAGTAATTCTGTGCGAGAAGGGGGCCTCAAGTCCAGCTCGTTAAGGGATTCGGAGAGTACAGTTCGGGAAGGTTGGTAGTATGGGTAGTGGAGAAGAATATGCTCTAGATCTTCTACAGCACCGCAGTGACTGCATTGGGGAGAGTCAACTTGCCTCAAGCGGTAACGCCACTGCGCTGTAAAAGCCACATCGAGGAGCATTCGATGAACTAATGCGGTATCTTGACTAGAGGTATGTCGAGATGTGTTTTATGTCAAATACTGTGTTGTAAAATCAAGTTATCGTCTGTAAGGTGATTACTTGCCGCTGCTTACCAGCAGTTTTCGATGAATTATTACGCCATATTTAGCACCATATTCCCAGTTTAAATGGGGTGTAACAAGGCGTACGGGACGTGAACACCTTAATGAACACCTCATTTTACACCCTTAGCGATTGACAAGGGATAAATGGTGGTGCATGTCGAGGTTACACCTTCCCCATCTTACATCCCTTGCTTCGGTCTGCGAGATAGAAAAGGGTGTTTTTATAAGAAAACACCTGCTTTCAGGGAATAAAGGCGTAAAATGACTTACTTTGCGGCGACACTCCAAAGTGAAACTTCTTTGCCGGCACTACTAACCTAAGAGGGCTATATGTATTTTGTACTTACCCCACACCACCAGTGGAATTTCCTACGGCCACAACCACAGATCTGTTGCTGAGCGGCACCAAGGGTTGGGACTAGATGAGAACATGTGCATGTGGAAACGAAATAGGACAAGATGAGTTCGCTACATCAAACGTCGTCAGAATCGTCACTAGGGCTCGCGTAAAATGCATATTTTTATGATGCGCCCAATCGCACATTACCAGGCACAACCACATGGATCCACAATGTAGCGAACGGTTGAACGGTGCAATGGGACGCAGATGCATGAGTGCAAAAGGACGGTACCCAAGGCAGCGAGCGACAACGGAGAAACTCTTCCGTTGTGTAGTTGTATATGTCACATACTTTTTGTTTTTGTCTTGTCTACCCTGTCTTGTGTACAGTCCTTTTGTAGAGATGTTTTCTACGCCATAGGTATAGGGCTCCGAATATTACGCACAAAAATTTTCCAAGAATATGGATGCAAAAATGTGAAGCGAGACGCCTAGCTATGCGCAAGATACGCAGAGATATTATGATGCCGTGAACGCTGCTCCAGAAGCTTCTGCGCAGCTTGGAATTGTACAAACACATATATTCTCGACAAAACTTCTACAAATGACATGCGCAGTCCTTATTGAAACTTGGATCGTTCATGCATGTAGATTCGGGTATTCTTCATCGGTCATTGCAATGTGCCACCGTAGCCATACTGAGGTCTTGAAAAACTGCTCACGCACATAAGTTTACATAGGGCATATTCTATATTTCTTGTTTGCCAGTTTTAAGAAAGCTGGGAACATACCGCGAAATTGTGCTGCTACCTAGCTCGCCTATACGCTAGTGCAGACAGCTCTTCGTTGCATTGCTCATTGCCTTAGAGAACGCTAATTCGCTATCTACCATACTCACCTGCACGCTAAGTGCAGACGGCTCTTCGTTCTGCTGTTCAATGCCTTCAAGAACGCTAACTCGCTAGAGCGCGAATTCGCTGGCTGACTAGATCACCCATACCCCACGTGCAGACAGCTCTTCGTTGAAATGTTCATTGCCTTATTGGACGGTGGCTCACACAACTTCTAGCATCTCCAAAAGACAAGTTCCTAGACTCCAGCTCTTTGTGTAAGTATAGACAGAAAATATTACAAAATAGCACGACTGGCCCCTGAGTAGTTTTTCACGCTAACGTCCTCAAAAAGGTGTCGGAACACACAGATGATTGCGAGCATTTTCTTCCTTATCCTCCCTCTCTCAACTCCCTGGTTACTAGTGGCGCATTCTGTTTTGAGAACATCATTATAGGCGCTATAAGGACGCTAGTCGAATCCACTGACTCATCATGAAGTAGCTCCGAAGCAACGATGTGAACCTGGAACACGGGTTTTGTACCACTAACCCCCTTTTGATACAACACCAGTAGTGGTCGAAGAGGGAACGGGAAGCGATAAAAAGTATTAAAATGATTCCGAAATATGGCATGACATGCACCCGTCATATCACAAGACCGACAACGAAGAAATCCATTCGTTCATTGAATCAAATTTTACGGAGCCGTCGGGTTGGAGTGCGCGCACTTAGCTGCACAGGAGACTGTTTCCCCATGTCGTGCAAAAAGAAAAGAAAGAAAGAAAGAAAAAAAAGGTATGAGGTCAACATGGCAATCCCTACAGAGCGTACAGTCACTTTCGTAGCAACCCGAATCTGAAGGTGTAACACGAGCTCAGATGATATGTAAATTTTCATCATGTCCCCATTGCGCCATCATGCGTGCTCTGCTTTACATTTGCCATTGCACAGGACGTCTTTACTTACGTCGGCAAGAGGATAGCCGATGGCTGGTTGAGGGTCCCTCCATACCTGGAATATAATTTATTTTCGTTACGTTAAATTCCTTTAATTACCATCAGTGTCATTTCCGTCAACGTACAAACACAACAACTCTACATTTATGTAGCGTACATACAACAACTATAAGGACAAGTGTCGTAGGTAAACGCAAACAGCGTAGTGGACACACGTACGGCTTGAGATTCACAAAGTGGGGCAAGGGAACGATTGGGAAAGGATGCATGATGTAAAAAAAAAAAAAAAAATACACGGAAACTTATGTCATGCTGCGGTGTGAGCATCTGTTCCCTTTGTTTCGAGTGCTCCTGACTACAGTTGTGTTATACTAATAGGTTACAAAAAATTGTTACGCTTACTTCGGAAGATGACATCCTGGAAACTTCGTGTCTGTATCGCCTGCAAAAAAGAGATAGGACGGATGTTCTTATCAGGCCGATCCTTTCGAGTGTTCTTCGAACACCCAATGTCGATGAGGTCAAAAAATATGCGCGTTAAATGGGTTGCGGCGCTTTGGTAGGCGGTACCGAAGGTACTGAAGTAATATCAAAACTAACCGAATCGAACCTAAACTAAACTAACCTACATTGATCGAACCTTGCATCGTGATGAACTTTGCGACATTTCATGAAGGGTGAGGTGAAGCCAACTTGTGGAAAGTTAACGCGAACCAAGACACTGCAATCGCCAGCCGATGTTGCTTTTACTTACGAATCACTTTTTTGGGCTGGATACCCCTAGTTATAGCTGTCTGTCGAAGTAGAAACGAAATCACTAGCGCTATTGCTGAAAGTAAGGCGCCGCGGCAGGTGCCGAGAAAGAGAGTAAGCTAACAGAAATACGTACCTTCAGTGGCTGCAAGAAGCGGCTCCCGACGACGCTGTAGCGTGAAGTGCGCTGTGCAGGGATTTGGGATACACACTATATGATAAGCCGTCCTTTCCCTTGCCCCAGAGGGTTCCCCCCCCCCACCCCCCACCTTTGCACGTAGAGCGGTCTCATTGGACCGCTCTCACATGACGCACCACTACACCGTAGCATTGTGGCCTAGGCGAATGTCCCCTTATCGCTGCTGCATGAGTGGACAGACGCTGTCAAGTGCTTTCTCCAGTCGTTTCTTTCTCTCATGCGCAGAGACGTACTCTCTTCTACAGGGTGTCCTAGAAAACGTGTCATTGAATTATAATAAAAAAACTATGCCACCTAGAATCATGCGGTCAACAGCATTTGTTCTTATTGGGTTTTTGCCACCTCCTAATGTGAATGTCATGTACTTCAAGTTTAATTATGTAAATATTTGCGAACTGAACTCAGAAATTTGCCAAGTAAAGGTCACTTTTTTACCCCACCAATATGAACAGCGTGCCGAATTCACAATGATATTCACGAGCTATCCCATCGAAAAAAATAGCCGAATATCATGCTTTTCGGAGCACTGGACCATAACGCGCGATGACTTTTTGAGCGCAATCGCTCTTAGTGCGACGAAAGGAGGTTCCCAAGCCAGCCCACAGAATGATAGTAGAAAAAGTAACAGTTCCTAAAATTGGGCGAGGGAAAGCATTATCCCAGCGAAAGTCGGACGTGATAAGCCGTGCATGTTTTATCTCTTTCTGCGATGTCGGGGAGGGCTGGGTTTCCAACCTCCTTTCGTCGGACTGACAAAGATTGCGCTGAAAAATTCATCGTGCGCTATTCTGTGCGACCTCCGTAGAGCATGATGTTCGGCTATTTTTTCCGATGGGATAGCTTCTGAATATCCCTGTCAATTATCATTAAGTTTACTAAATTACACACGCTCTTCACATTGGTGGGGTAAAAAAGTGACCTTTGCTAGGCAAATTTCCGACTTAAGCTCGCAAAAATTTACATAATTAAACTTACGTTACACGACATTCACATCAGGAGGTGGCAAAAACCCAATAAGAACAAATGCCATTGACCGCATGACTCTAGGTGGTGTAGTTTTTTTTAATTATAATTGAATGACACGTTTTCTGGGACACCCTGTATAGCGTCTATATCAGTTCTTTGTGTGTGTTAGCGCCGCGAAGCAACTGTGGCTATGAGCGGCGTACTGACGTGGACAAGTGAATAGAGGACACCAGGAAGGAGTGGACGACAGGGGACTTAGCATGCGTCCTGGGGCGACTTTAGGGGGAACTGTGCCGACATTCGTGTGGAAAGTCGTCGCAAAAACCCAGGGAAAACCTCAGCCGGTGACAGGTTTCGAACCCGTCTCGATTTCTTTCTACCATGCGGGTATATCCTTTCTGGGGCCGTTCTTTGTGGAACAATTTTCGTCCAGAACGCAGCACGGGAGATTATTACATGGTTGTTGTTAATCTCACATCGTTTCTTATTTAAATATTGACTGGGAAACGTGCTGTAGTACAATCCCGAGCGCTGCACTGCAGTGACGGTCTAGTTTCGGAATGCAAAACATAACGTAATTAAGGATCGAACGGCAGGACACCTGTGAAACACTCTTAGGATACATCAGTATACTGGCACCTTACAAAATTGTGTGACGACAAACAACGATCACCGCCTGCAGCGCAATAAATACTCACAATCTCTGTTGCCTCCCATTGTTTTCTATGGGCACACACATCGCTTTAGGGCCTCCCAACATGGCGGCACGAATGCGTGCCTCTCCCCCACGAGCCCCTCTCCCATGCGCGATCCAGCCTTTATACATAGAGATCAGTGGTTACAACACGTGCCGACAAACTAGAATCATAAAATGAGTCTTTCATTTAGGCCTCCGGGATGAGTCGAGTTGACGTGGTAGATAAGGCGGCTTTCTTCGTAGTTTACGGGAATTGGAATTGTTGAAGCCGGAACGAAGAACGATAACTCGGGCGTTATCAGCACTGTGGGTCGAACTGGAAAAATACTTGGAAATCAGAGTCATTTGGTGGTTACTAATGTTATCAGGCTGTCGTAGAAGTATTAAGCGGCGGTGTTCGCTGAACCTTTCGTGTAGTCCTCTCGGTTTCTCCGATGTGTAGAAGATTTAGGCAGATCGAACAAAATATTGCATATATCATATTTGCTGACGTGCATGTACAGGGTGTTACCCTATAAAAGTCTACCCGTGCCTCCATGCCGTATCTCGCCAATTACTCAATGCAGATGGCACATTGTGCGATCTTCATATAAAGCTCATAAGGACATTTAATCTTGGTAAATTTCGAAGTAATTGAGCGCCGAAGCACCAAGTTATAACTCAAAACGTGCAATTCCCGTAGTCAAAACAATGAAGATGGCGGCGTGTCAACCATGCGGATGAACACGAAATTTCCAGCCGGATAGCTGATCCAAAGAGCGCATTGCTGCACTGCTCCGCGCAAGAAATATGTAAACCGAAACCGAGCAATTGCTCGAAGAAATCACTAACTGTCGATGTTCGTTTTTTTCTTGGAATATTTTTCGCCGAAGGTCCCGATGCGTAAAACAGAAGTTCCGTAAGCGTGCGAAGTAAAAGTTAAAAGTTAGCATGTTTATTTAATTAGTGAGCGTATGCAAATGAGCCGCTCCCTAGTGAGTTCATGGCCGATGTCCCAAGGATCTCTACCAAAAAGAAATTTCTTCGATGGCGCCCCCTGTTCACGAATTTTTCAGCCGGGCGATATTCGTGAGACACCCTCTGTCTAGTATGCGTTTATTGTTCATATACAACACTGCGTGAGATTAAAGTCCCTTGACAAACACAGAGGAGATGAGCACAAACTTGTACAAATTGTCACGCGTATCCCCAGAAATGCCTTCATCGGTCTCTGTCAGTCGTCAGTATTTCGAAGCGGTTTCTCACAGTGCTTCACGCCATTCCGCATGTGGAAATTGTACACAGTCAATAGACGCTGCGGTTGCCGGGCAGAAAAGCCTAAATCCGAAACTATTATAATGGCTGTGTAAAAAAGTTCGATACATTCTTCCGAAATGAGAAATACAGTTTATTTGGCATATGGGGACTCGTCAGTTGCCAAAAGAGCTGGGAAGCTCAAAGCTTCTGAAATGCTCTACTCCCTTATGAAAAATAGAAGCTAGGTGCTATAGAAATTTTATAGACAACTGTGGACAAGGTAGTTTTAAAATCCATTGGAAATATATACAACCTTTATCTTCTTTTAATGTAGTTCCTTTCAATAATTGGGCACCACTTCGTATAGACAGTGGATGGAGAAAATTGACAGGAATTGTAAACAGGGTAGGTACAAAAGCTAAAGTAATTCTATACAGCCTCCATCTAATCCTGATCCATTTCTAATGAATATTTGGAGACCAGTTTCTATAGAAACTAGACAGAACAATAGATAACATGTCGTAAGCAATCTGAAGAGTCTCCTCTCATTTATATACAGCTTAGACCTTCGATAACCTTCTTTTTCACTTTAAATACCGCGGACGTTCTATGTATTTCACCACAACACGAGAAAAATGCTTTCCCACTCCACATCACTAAAAAAAAGAAAATGTATAAACAAACACAAATAGGAGAGAAATACTTGGTATTGCCAACTGTAGGATGGGACAAGTGTAAGCTTGCCCACATCACGCTTCAAAAATCTTCAGAAAAAATCTTCCCGGAAACAACACCGCAAGCGATGTTGCCCCGACGACCGTTTTACGGGCCGCGCATTCCAAGACACGGCCCACCCGGGGGCGGACCGCGTTATCAAGGGGCCCTTCTCGAAATATGAAGGACCGGCTCCCTTTCGCCTCCCTCCACCGCAATAGATCGAAAGATCAATACGCGGATTTGAAGGGAGAGCAGAGCTTCAGAAATAAATATGTCGAAGAAACAGGTACTACTACAACACGCAACGAAAAGGCTTGACCATATGGGGAGCCGTCTACGCTTGAGATGCGACCGCAGGGGTGAGGACGGCACGCATAGATTGATATTTCGGGAGTAAATAACAGCCACAAAAAATATTTCATCCGACTGGTTCATATATTACTGCGTTGAACAATGTGTTTCTTATTTAAATTACTCTGGAACTAAACCAACACAATCTCTACAACAAACTGCACGTTGCGCGTGTGTAGAGCGCCGTATTCTACAATTAGCTGCCACGATCTATGCCTTACACATGGTTCAAACGTGGTAAACACAGTTGAAATAGGTACAAAACTGCTACTTCAGAACTGGTTTACCCATTTTGTAGACACATATCTTTTCGTTTGACAGTGTAGAAGCGGTAGTGTGCCAAGTGTAATATTAAAAAGCAAACAATAAATGTTCGCGTTGCCTGAAGTGATAAGTCACAATATTACTAATGACATTTATATCCATGTTCGTACATTCACAAATAATATCCATTACTTGTTATTCAAATGTGTAAAAAAAACTAATACTACACGTCGATAAATAGGAACTTTCGTGCCTAGTATAAGCTCTTTACAGACTGTATAGACAGTCTATACATTCTAGTTCCTGAATCCTGTGTAGAAAGTGTATAGAGGTTACCAGTAAAAACCCTTCAGTCTATTTCCCATGCACAAAGTTGACACTGACACGACAGAAGATCTATAGGTCCTGTATATAAAGTAGAAAATCAATTTCATCAGTGAATATACGCTCATGTTTCTTTATTCGCACTGCTCAGCGCCTACTCAGTATTATTGCGCTATACAATGGGTGAAAACTGCATATTTGTTCCAATGACACCATTACTGCAGATTTGAGGACATTATATTTCGTTGCACAAGATATTTAAAAAGTACACAGACCGACGTGACATGCCAGTCTATGTGTTTTTAAATAAACATTTGGTGCAAAAACAGTCATGCCGTCAAATCAAGCAAATCAAATATAAAAAAAAAATCAAATATGTGCATTGATGTCCTCAGGAGGTAATTACATGTAATTAACATCAATTAAATTGAGAGTAATTAAAGCAAATAAACGTAATTCAACAGAAATATATAATATTCAAGATTACATTAGGTAACCTGCGGTTACCTTCAGTAATGAAATGGTACTTACAGGGTAATTGAAGCTATAGAGTCGCTAAAGTCAGGTAGAGCACGGAGGTGGACAACCAGAAGTGGATACCGGAAGTTAGGTATAGACGGAACGTGGACAACCGGAAGTCAAGTATCGACCGGAAGTGGACAATGGGAAGTTTGGTTCGGACAGACAGTGGATACCCGGAAGTCAAGTATGGACGGGAAAGGCGCATAACGCTAACGCATTTCTCTCGCATTTACCACTAACGCGCCGCTGAAGTTTTTCTTTGCTTTTTGTTGAGGTTCCTGCGAATCTTACTAGAAACACGCCATGCCAGCATCGGACAGTGGCTTGCATGGCTCTCGTCAGCACTGTAAATCAGGCACCGTTTAAGTGAAACCGTGATTATCATAATCAGCTTTATTCCATAAACAATAGTAACAATTCATAGGAGTTAATTGCAGTTAAAAATTCTGCTATTTAATTTGTTAAATATTGTATATTCCAAATAATGATTAATAAATAGTATAATTCTGCTCATTGTAATTAATAGTTATGCTGTTTAATTATCAGTTGAGTAATTAACAATATTATACCACATGCATAAAGTCATACTGCACCGTGGCCCAAAATCCAGACTTATTGATAAACCCACTAATAGGTATACAAAACAGATTCAGAATGGAAAGAATATGTTTGTATAGAAAATCTATAGAATATGACAGATAAAGTACCTATCCACTCTGAATGAACTTTCTATCTAGTGTCTTGGAACTGGATAGAGGAGATAGATTATCCATTGGAATTGTATAGAAACTGGAAAATCATTTTCATAAAGGCTATACCTCCTATACCATGCGTGACGTCACCGGTAGTCTCGTGTGGGCTGCCGGGTGTTTTTCGGGCACCCGCTTTGTAACTTCTTCTTCTTGACCAGTCGTCTGCTTCCTCGATTTGGTTCTGAAATATTCACCAGCGGTAACAGCAAAACTTAGCCGAAAGCCGTACACGAGAGATACCAGCGAGGTGAAGCACAGTGTTGCTGGACTGCTTTTCCGTGGAGGAGCGCGTATAATCACTCGAAGGAAAATATTCATTTTCTAATAATCTGAGCCACTTGGGGGTGTGAAATTGTATTCACTGAAACATCATACGATACGGATTGATGTCGCACTGTTACCTGAACACGTTTTTGGTGCGGAGTCTCCCTTTAAGGACGTACTCAAAATGTGTAACGTGACGTAGCACGTAACGTCGCTGCGACTGCCTCGAGGAGGTGGTTGTCGTGATGTCACATCCCGATAGTTTCAATATTCGCGGAGCCGATTTCCTGCGCGTCCATTACCAGCCCCACCTAGATACAGAAGACCTGCTTAATGCTTCCTCTCACTCCTTCGTCACCCTTGCACATGCAGTACCAATGTCGTCTGTATCAGCTGGTTGCCCCGAACGGCGTTCTGCGGCTCTTTCCCATAACTATACGACCGACGAGTGCAGAAGACAAACCTTACGTGTAACATCGTGGTGCCGCAGCATCTTGATTGGATGACTCTTAATCATTATTATATATACCTGTGGCCGCCATGTGGGAACGGCGAAAGCACGAAAAGCCGTGGGGAAGGGCCTCAAGGACGAGAGATACCGATATTTCGAACAGGGACTGCTCTTCTCGGCACCGTACTTGTCATTGGCGTGGTATTTGAAGGGTTGAACATAACGTGCAGTGGTGTCAACGCTGTTACGTGTCAACAACAACAACAACAACAACAACAAATACATATTGACTAAAGCCTCGATGGAGTGCGTGGACGGGAAAAATTCGACTAAGCTTTCAGGACTGAGTTAAGGAACCTGCAGCAAGGAGGTACTCAGGCAATATGACACATAGCGGAACGAACAGCTACACTCTTAGAAATGAACTTCACCACATAGCACACTCCTAGCCAACCATCATCCCGAATGACAACGTTCTCGCCCCTGATTTGCTGAAAACGGGAGGAGGAGCCTATTTTGTGCCCATTATGCACGGCACAAAATAGGCTCCTCCTCCCGTTTTCAACAAATCTAAGGCGAGAACGTTGTCATTCGGGGTTATGGTTGGCTAGGAGCGTGCTATGTGGTGAAGTTCATTTTTAAGAGTGTAGAGCTGAACAGTGGCTGAGGCTAGGACACACAGCATAACAAACACAGATGAGCCCAGGTCCCCCAAACTCACCTCGGAAAACCGTGCAAGGAAGAATGCCGCCACTAGATACCCCACTGTTGCCGTTCCGGATCACTTCAGCGCGCTAAGTTTAGCGGCAAAATGTTTTTGTTGTTTCTGCGAATGAATATAGTCTTTATATGTCCAAATAAAACGCGTATAACAACTTTCTCTGTCGTGTTTCACTTTTTGGTCCCGTTTTTAAACGTGTTGAGCGATCGGAAGGATCTAGTGCACGGCTGCGTGCATCACATAGCGTACCTGTCGTACCAGGCGCCGCAGGCGCTGCAGTCGTCCATTTCTCCTTCGGTGACTTGGCCTGGCTTGGATTGTGCTTCAACTGGATCTTTAACGCGCTACAATCCACGCAAGCCAACGTCTGGTAACAATGGGGTATCTAAGGGCGGCCTCCGGCATTGCACGCATCGGGATAGGAACAAATACATGGGAAAATGGCGACCTTGGGGGACCTGGATGAACCGTAGCAAAAACAATGAAGTGCCATTTATCCAACTGCCATTCTGTAATTAGGCTACCTTAATCGGTTTTTGACAATGCAGGGGCACATGCAGTAATATTAGTAAGTTGGAACTGATTAAGTGACAGAGGTGTAAGGATAAGTACGACAAGCCAGCTCCACGGGACACACTCTAAAAGCTGAACTTCACCGCATAACACTCTCTGCGCAACCACTGCTACGAAAGATAGGGTTATCGCTTCTGATTCGATGAGAGGCGTACGCCTTTTTGTGTTATTATTATGCATCCAAACTGGCACCAAAAGGCGCACGACCGCCTCTCTTCTCGAATGCCTTATTCCGAGCTACCGATTGCGCGTGACCGACACTGTCGGTAGGCGATCGCTCGCTCTCGATCGACATTGCGGGAACGACACATGCAACTTTTGATATTCAGACGGCGCGGCGTGCTTGAATCGCGAGGTGAAACGCACGAGCTATCGAGTTGTTTGCAACCGATGTCACGTGATGCGTGATGTCACGTAACCACGGCACCGAGTATTTGGTATTTCCTTGCCTTCTATACGTGTCGCTTGTGCACGACGCTATCGGCTGAGTGTCAGTGCACGAGCTACTGCTCGGACCCAGTCGTTTGGCCTGTCAATTAGCCAGAGCATTCAAGGGAGATGGCTGCAAGTTACTTCCCCTGGCTGCTATCGAGGCCAACGCGGTCGGAACCTATGTACACGTCGACCTGCCTTCATCGCTCTGTGAGGCAGAAGCAGCCTCGGGCGGTGCCATATAAATGACCGTTGATGCGGACTCCGAGGCCGGCAGTGCCCGTATCCCGAATCTCCTCCATCCCGGTCGTCGCCACTTGCGCTATCACAGAGGCGAGCCGCTCCTCCAGCTCAGAGAGCGATTCTTTCGGAGGGAAGACCTCCTCCCGTCCCCCGCATATGGTGTTTGCATTGCTACCAGCGAAGTAGCAATGCAAACAAGTCCGGGTTGTCAGATGCACGCGATACGAATAAACAGATTTATCTTCAAAATAAAGAGCTTACTTGTGAAAAATTATCCCTCTTTCTCTGTCCGCGTGGAGTGTACTCAAAGCTGCAACAAACCGGCATGATATGCCCTTTAATTTAAAGTTTTTTTTTAAAAAATACGGGCAGCACCGCTTGAACTAAATGCAGACGACAGGATGCGATGGGCCAACCAATATGGCGGCCGGTGACCACGCTCTGGAGCACCCTATGCGCGATCCAGCCTACTAGCCGCGATTACATGAATACGACACAAACGTATCGTATCCAGTTGTCGAATCGAATCCACCCATGTAAACGGGGGGGGGGGGGTGATGTAGGGGGAAGGTGCGGTCAGCCTGCTCTGAAGTGCCGGCTCGGTGCACCCAGCGGAGGGAGAAGGGGGAGGGTGAAAGAGGGAGGGGAGAGATGATGGTGGCACAGGAGAGGGAAGGGCGTGCTAAACCTCTTGCTCTGGGATTTGGGTAGTCCAAGAGGACTACCCACCACAGAAAACATGCGAGCATCCCTCAGAAGTCTTCATTGGGAAGCTCCCTGTACCACGGTAACCGCCAGGATTATTGGCGAAGTTATCCCATGCACCCATGTAAACGCGTCAATTCGGTAGGAGAGCGTATCGTTTTCAATTCGCTAAACAGAGGTGGATCGAGACGGTCGATGCGCATTCAGACTGTGCATGTAAACAGACGATGCGCATCAAGGCAAGAAGAGAGGATTATGGAGCCCCGTTTACATGAAGACGACACAAGCGTATCGAATCGAGTCCAAATCGGCGAGAAGACGATACGACACCGTTTACATGGGTGCGCATGGAGCCCAGACCGGAGGTGGCGCCACGGCGTGTCATATCGGAAAGTTAGAGCGCACTTCCGCAACTACTGCCGTTTCCGATGTCCCGCTACCTTCGCACCGAACGTTAAAACGTCGAAAACGTAGCATCTACGCTCCATTTTCAAGCGTACTTCAGCATGAAAGCTGCTCTACGGCTGCAAGCCCTGCTGCTTCTGTCAGTATAGACTAACCTACATGTCGAGAACGGAGCGTGGCTGGGAACTACCTAATATCATCATTTTGTGATCCCGACTAAAAGTAGCAGACGACGCAACTAGCTCGCAGCCGAACGCCGCTTCCCATAATCCTCTCTTCCTCCCTCGATGCGCATCGTCTGTTTAGATGCACAATCTGAATGCGCATCCGCCGTCTCGATCCACCTCTGTTTAGCGAATTGAATACGATACGCTATCCTAGCGAATTGACCCGTGTACATGGGTGAATTCGATTCGACAACTGGATACGATACGCCTGTGTCGTATTCATGTAAACGCGGCTGCGTTCGGCTGCGGGCTAGTTGCGTCGTCTGCTACTCCCAGGCGGGATCACAAAATGATGATATTAGGGAATTCCCAGCCACGCTCCGTTTTGGATATGTAGGTTAGTCTACACTAACAGAAGCATCAGGACTTGCAGCCGTAGAGCAGATTTCATTCTGAAGTACGCTTGAAAATGCGGCGTAGATGCTACGTTTTTGGAAGTTTCAGCGTTCGGTGCGAAGGTAGCGGGACACCGAAAACGGCAGTATTTGCGGAAGTGCCCCTCTAACTTTGCGATATCACACGGGACACGGCGTGGCGCCACCTCCGGTCTGGGCTCGATGCGCATTCATGTAAACGGTGGCGTATCGACTTCTCTCCAGTTTCGACTCGATTCGATACGCTTGTGTCGTATACATGTAAACACGGCTATAGATCGGAATAGGCCCCCAGGCTCGTTCGTCATCTTCTTTTTCTTCCCGTCTCAATACATGGCTCGCTAGTCGTGTGATAATAATTAACAAACATGTACATCACTGTAAGGATAATCGTCGAGCTATACGCAAAAAAATGTAAATCATTTTCCTACCCTGACGATGGTGTCGGGTGAGAATGGTCTTAAGTATGATACGAGAACTAGTGTGTGCTGAGTTCTAGTTCACGTGGGAGTCGGAGACAACAAAGGAAAGACGTAGTGGTATCAGAAGTATCAAAAGAAGAAAGAGGAGGAGGCTGCCCGTTCTCCTCAACGTGTACACTTATTTCATTAACTTTATGTAACTTTTTCTTCAAGCATGGAAGTACAACGCGCAGCCTTACAGTCAGGCTTCATAAACAGTGCGAACAGCATTTCTTCCCGGACGGAACAACTTTACAAAATCAATCTGGTCCAGTTGAAAGGCATCCTGACGCCTAAAATAAAATAAATTCGCGGTGCAACAGGTTTCTAGTGAGCTTGAACAGAACGTCAGTGAACTGTTTTAATTCCATGTTAGCAGTGCAAAGCAAGAGAATGTTATGAAGCTATTCAAGACAATCGACCTCAGAAAATCAACAGAGTCCTTTGCTCTTCCTTTCATTGCTACATCAACACTATGTCCGCAATGTACTATTAAAGAGAACAATTCGAACACTACTATATGCATCCATTTCGCCTTTGTTGTTCATCACAACACCCGTAGCTATCAAGACGGAGTGAAGTACACGGTCACAAGTCCTCACAAACGATGCGGAGAGCGTTTCTTGGCGGACGGAAGAACTTTACAGAATCTGTCTCGTCCAATTGAAAGGCATCCTGATGCCATCACGTCCATGGGGCACAGCTAGCTGCTTGTGTGATCGCCCAAGCGAAGAATCACTCCGCCATCTTTCTTGGGCAGCTTCAACGTCAGCGTGTCGTTACGAATAACGAAACGAAGAAACTTATCGACGCCCTGCTGTGGCACTATCCATGCTCCTCGATTAGCTTCTTCGTTGAGGCTATCGTGCTCGTAACGAGCCGTTACGTGTTGTGATGTCACCGCCCTGAACAAACTACAGCTGCCAACGAGGCTGTAATCTTGTCGACCAATGGGGTTGTTTAATTTTGTTTGGATAGTTCGCATGGTTTGTCTATGGCTTGTCGTTGTCACTTCTTCGTCTTCTTTCTCGTCTCCATCTGCATCTGAGAGGACTGATACTGTGCTAGACGCGCTACTAAGACAACACTGACCCTCGCTCGGATCGACTCATCAGCAACAGGGACCGAAATAGCTCATAGTCGGAAGGCTCTCACCAAGGCACTTGACTAGACGATGCGTCTTAGCTTGCTCTTCTCCACAGACGTTCGTCTTGGGGCCGGATCACAAAGGAAGGTAGGCAACCAGGTTTGCCGATGCCGCAGAAGTCGGACCGTCACCACTAAGACTTATGAGGACACAATCCGAGAAGGCAGGCACAGTGGAGACAATCGTCAGATCCCAGGCAAGCCCCTGGGCTCCCAGAATTGGCGGGTTCTGGGCTTCTAGAAGTGGCACGTCGTCAGTCTTCGTGTGGAGGCGTAGTCGGTCGGCGGGCGGCTGCGGGTCGACGGTGGTAGGCGACGGATCCGGCTCCAACCTTCGTTCCTGGAGGTTCCAGTGGCAGCCCCGTTGTCTAATTTCTCCAGACTCCAGCCTCGCATGACGTATCTTCGTACAATTTATAGATGTACCATCCTCCTCGCCCGAAAGCCTCACGTAAGGGTCCCTAATCGCTGTGAGAGCCAATCACGCGCGCCGGCCAAACGTCGCCCCAGCAGCCACAACCAACAAAGTACCTGCCGAACGGCCCATTAACCAGACAGACATAAGTGCATTACGAAAGGATGACCACTTGGGAAACTAATCCCTAGCATGCTGCCCCGCTGCTTTGGGGAGACAACGTGAGAAACAGGTAGCAGTGTTCTCTCCCCGTCTTCAGACAACCTTGGGAGATCAGACTGGGGGGATTACCGTCTGCGACCTTCCGTGCGCGCGTCTATAGCGGCCGGTATGTGTCCGAAGGACGCTACTGGCGTGAAACCCTCTTTGAAGCTAGTTCCCTTCCGGATATTGTGGAAATGGGCTAAATCCCGAAGCACTTACTTAGTCCGTGGTACGTGACACTCGCCCACACTATAAGAAAGGATTTTCACACAGGGAAAATCCGGAATACACAAAAAATGATAAGCGTTTCGCGCACAATACTCTTCACACTTTACCGAAGTCTGTCTAACTAGAGTCCACATACAGTGCATGTCGCAGTCCAAACAAACATCACTCCACAATAACACTACTGCCCCATGACGCAGATTGTAAGAGTCCCCGGTACAAGCTGTGGCTCCGCTGCTCTACAGAACGCACACACACACACACAAATAAAAAGAACAAACTAAACACTCTGAGTATCACGGTCTCTCTTATACACACAATATTCACACAATACGTAACTTATCTGCGGTAAAATATCTGCGGAGCATACATAAATATCGCAGAAGCAGACAAACGTCATCTGCTTGAATTATTACGCTACCGAACCTTTGGACACCCTCCGATTCAATCAGAAATCGGTCCGTGAGTGCGGGCGCTGGCGCCTAGATAGAGGACGGCAGTGGGTTCTACGGGTCCTCGACTTCTCAGAGCGTACCTGCTCAACAGAGGACCTTCTGGCGTATCAGCGGCGGTGATCACGTGATCGTTAGGTTCTCCCCTGTCAGCCAACGCGGAGGCATCAGTCATAGAATTCGCCCCATGCTCGGCTTCCCACGCCACGGTAGTGGCCAATGGCGGATCTGTCATCTGAGGAAGAGCGCGCTCCTGGGTGGTTCCGTCTACCGCGCCATCGACGCCTGACAGTATGGTCTCACCATTAGAATGGCCTCTGCGAGCTGGCGGTGCGATCTGGGTGGCTAATGCGGGTTTAAGCTTTTCAATGTGCATGATTTTATCATCCCTGTCCTTGACGCCCTTCAGTCTAACAGTGATGTCCGACAATACCTCAACGACCTCGTATGGCCCCTTCCAGTGAGGCGCCAACTTTCTGACGAGCCCCGGCAGCTACGCCGAAACTTTCAGGTACACTAAGTCACCGAACCGGTATTTTGCAACGCGGCACGACGGGTACCTCCGCTGTCTGCGAGCTTCGGCTGATGAATTTAGTGCCTTACGAGCAACGTCATGTGCGATCCTCAGCCGCTGTTCAAGGTCCGCCTTATAGTTGTCCAAAGTGACATAGTGCGTGGTCGGAGAAAGCAACGCCGTCCCAGGCACCGTCGGATGGCGGCCGTGAAGGAGGAAAAACGGGGCTTCTTTGGTGCCTTCGTAAACGGCAGAATTGTAGGCGAACATCGCGTACGGCAGCCAAGTATCCCAGTCTCTCTGGTCTCGAGCAACATAGTGGGACAACATGGTAGCTACCGTGTGATTTAACCGCTTGACGGCGCCATTACATTGGGGATGATACGGCGTAGTCTGGAGCTTTCTAATTCCGAGTAACTGATAGACTTCCCGCATCAATTGTGACGTGAAGTTGGTACCCCGGTCTGTAAGGAGTTGCTGCGACACCCCGTGGCGTAGAATAACTCTCTCAACAAACGCTCGCGCCACCGTATCCGCCTTCTGATTGGGGAGTGCAATTGCTTCGGCGTACCGCGTCAGATGGTCGACGAACATAAGGATATACCTCTTCCCAGCGATACTAACCGGAGGGGGTCCCATTACATCCATCGCGGTTCGTTCAAAGGGCGCTTTCACATCTTCAAATACTTCTAAAAGCGCGGGGGGCATGTTCTTGGGTGACTTCCGCAGAGAACAAGCCTGACAAGACGCACAATACCTCTTTATGTCAATTCGCATACCTTTCCAGAAATAACTCGCTGCGATGCGCCTTTTTGTCTTGTTAATCCCTAAGTGTCCGGCATAAGTGGCGTCGTGGAACGACCTGATGACATTTCGAACGTGAGACCGTGGCACAACGATACGGCTCGCACCCCTGGGTGCAGCTGATTACGCCTGACTATGGGGCTCCTCCCAGGTGAGTAGCCTAGTTCCCTTTTCTGTGGTTGGCCGCTGCTTCACATTGCGATATGACGGCCCTTAACCCTTTGTCGTCTCTCTGCGCCTTTTGGATGTCGTCCTCGTCAGGTATAGGTATGAATTCGACCTGCATGACCGCACAGCGACTAAGTGCGTCCGCGTTCTGGTGCTTTTTGCCCGCTTTGTGTACTATTTCCATGTCGTATTCTTGTAACAGTAGATTCCACCTCGCCAGACGCGAACTGGGGTCCCTAGTATTCATAAGCCATCGCAGTGAGCGGCAATCTGTTACAACGGAAAAGCGCCTGTCATAAAGGTAGCATGTGAAGTGCCGAATCCCCCAAACTACCGCCAGGCACTCTTGCTCAGTTGCACCATATTTCTGTTCGACCCCACTTAGCTGGCGACTGGCATATGCCACAGGGTGTTCTTCTCCGTCGAATAGCTGCGACAGACCCGCACCTACCGCGTGTTTCGAGGCGTCGGTGGAAAGGATAAACGGTTTCGAAAAATCGGGAAACCTCAAGACTGGAGCCTGCACCAACTGCTCTTTTAGCGCGAGGAACGCTTCCTCTGCCGCCGCATCCCAATCGAACCGCGCAGATTTTGAGGTGAGACGTGTCAACGGCCGGGCTAACGCGGCGAAGTTCGCGATATGACGCCTGTAGTAGCCCACAAGCCCCAAGAATTGCCGTATTTCTTTGACGTTTTTCGGCCTGGGGAATTCTCGGACACAGCGCACCTTTTCCGGGTCGAGACGCACTCCGTTCGGGGAAATTACATGGCCCAAGTACTTAACCTCAGGCCTCAGGAACTGGCATTTTGACGGTTTTAATTTTAAGCCAGCCTCTTTTAGGCGGACAAGCACGTTCTCTATATGTCTCAGATGGTCCTCGAAACTATCACTGAAGATGATGATATCGTCGAGGTAGACATGGCAGAGTTTGCCCAGTAAGCCCGCTAACACCACATCTGCTGTTCGTTGCCAGACGGCAGCGCTGTTGGCCAGCCCCATGGGCATCCTCGTCCACTGGTAATGCCCAGAAGGGGTATTAAACGCAGTTTTTTCTTTGTCGTGGTCGTCTAATTCTATCTGCCAGTAGCCTGACGCCATGTCAACCACCGATAAATACCATGCTCCCCCCAACAACGACAGTGTTTCTTGAATATTGGGGAGAGGATACGGGTCTACGCGTGACAGACTTTATTGAGGTCACGGTAATCGACGACAAAGCGGAATGAACCGTCAGGCTTTTCTACTAGTAAAGCCGGTGCTCCCCACGGCGACGTTGAATGTTCGATTATTCCCTTATCTAGTAGCCCGTCAACCTGTCGCTGCATCTCGTCCCTTTTCGAGTAAGGTATGCGGTATGCGCGTCGGTAGACCGGAGCGGCGTTCTGCGTAGGAATCCGGTGCTTTATGATCCCGCAGTGACCTAAGTCTAAGTTGGTAAGCGCGAAGGCGTCCGGGTACTGCGAAATTAGTGCAACTATGCGTCCACGTTCTTCGGGACCGACATGGCCTAAATCAAACAATCTTTCGATATCGGGCGCATCCGTTACCCGAACCTCCGCGATTTCGTCGTTTAATGGCCCTGCTACCTCTGCCTGAGCCAGCCAGCCAACGATTTTGTTTTTCGATACCGTCAACGTCTGGTTCGTCATATTCGCGATTCTCACCGGCACCTGCCTGTGCTCAGGGTGACAACAGCGGTCAATCCATCTGTTTTAAGGTTTGCAGCTTCGATAATTCCCAACCTCCCCGGCGGCACGCTAGATGGTACAATCCCAAAACACAGGTTTTCGGTAAGCGGCGGCAGCTGGTAGTCCTCTATTAACATGACGGGCACACCCTCGTGGTTACAAAATTCACTTTTTACCCTCCCCGACGGGGGGACCTGGTCGGGTATCGTTTCCCAATTCACGACGGGAACCTCCTCGCCGCCAACGAGTACAACCCCTCTGCTAATGATAAGGTCAATCTCGTTTGCTCTCAGCAGATCTTGCCCGATTATACCAGCTGTCGGAAAGGACGCTTCATTGCTGCAGACGTAGCACGGGTGTTCAAATGTAGCCGACCCTAGCGTGACGGGAATGTGAAAACACCTGCAGTGCTCAAGTGGGGCACCAGTTATTCCTACCAATCGCGCACACTTGGGCTCTCTTCTATACACGGCTCGCCACTCCGGGTTTATGCTATCCAACACACCTTCTTTGACGAGGCTTACCTTCGCACCCGTATCAACTAGGAACTGAGCTGTCGCGGTTCCTATCTTCCCCTCTATTATGGGGCACGTCTCTTTACACAAACGGACAATCAGCATATCTACTGTCCCCTCGTCTTGGTCGCCGACGAGGGGCACCATTAGTTTCCCTGATCCGTCTGGCCTCCGCTGTTTCCGCGTCCCTGTCGTTCGCCTACAGGGTCCGTACGCCCTCGACTATTATCGGTTCCTCCGTTCCCGCAGGACGGACAATTTCGCGCAAAGTGGCCTCGCTGTCCGCAGCTAAAACAATTTGCTTGGGACTCTCGTCTCCGCCCCGCAACCCTAGCGCGGTCGCGTTCCTCACGCTGTTCTGCTAACGTCAACGTCCTAGCCAGCAATTCTTCCAAGCGTTGCAGTCGTTTCCGCATATCGGCTTTCTCCTTGTCCTCAACGTCTACCGTGCGTACCGCCACCTGGTCATTTACAAGACGGTCGTTTCTTTCTTCCCTCGTGGCCACGTCTATCGCGTCTTCGAATGTCTTCGGGTCGTGCGATAACACGAAACGTCGGACCGGGTCACGCAGGCCGTCCAGGAATTGCGTTCGTAGCTGCTTTTTCAAAAGTTCCTTAGCAAGCTCTTGTTCCCCGCAAGTTTCTCCCCCGTACGCACTAAGGGCGTCGTTGCCTAACTTTCTCACTCGCGTTGCGAAGGCGCGTACGTCCTCATTGCTGTTCTGCCTATCGCCATGAAATATATCAAGCTCTACATGGTGCGGTTCGGTGTCGAAACGCGCAACCGCTGGCTTTTTGAATTCCGCGAACTTCTTAACCTTCTGCGTGCTCTCCTCGTGCCAAGCGAAACTGTAGGCCGTCCCTACCATCTTGCACCGTGCAACTCCGATTAGCTGTTCGTCAGTCCAAGCACCCATGGTTCCGATTTGCTCTAGTGCGCTCAGGAAGTCAGTTATCGCGATTCCGCTACCATCCCCTGTGAACGAGGGCACCATACCCCCCAATGCCATGACACTCGCCCCTATAACGTTTGCCATGGCGTTTGTCTGAGTGGCCATAGCAGCTACCAGTGAAGGCTTCCCCCTGCGTTCGAGGGCGAATCAGGTCTCGAACGTCACAGTCTACGGACTCTCACGAGAGCGAATCCCACCGCTGCCACCAATTGCGACGTCTCCCGTTTCCGGGATGACGGAGCACAGAATCAGAAGGGGGAAACACTAGCGTGGGCACCCGTAGAGGAGGGAGAAGCCGGCACGAGTTCGTGAAAACGAACAACAAGCATTCATTTGCAAACGACCAGAAATGAATTTTACTACGGGCTTCGAAACTCACTAACACAACAATGCTCGACAAAGAGACCTGGGGGCTTAATCGCTTCATCGTCATTACGGTCGTTACAAGCTAACGAGTGGCGGGAAATTTAAAAAGGTGGGCACGTGATAAAACACGTGCACGGCGCTCTTCGCGCGATACGTGAAGGCCTTGGTACACGTCACGCGCAATGTGTCACGTGCCCACCTTTTTGAATCTTCCGCCACTCGTTAGCTTGTAACGACCGTAACGACGGTGAAGCGATTAAGCCCCCTGGACTGATACTGTGCTAGACACGGTACAAAGACAACACTGACCCTCGCTCAGATCGACTCCCCGGCGTCGGGAACTTGGCGCCCCCATCGCCCGGCAGTAGCCGCAGTAGCCCCCTCCTGCACTCACGGTTGGGTCGCCGCAGGAGGGAAACCCCCACGTATAGCTGTGCGTGGCTTTCCCGTGTCTGGGGAAAAGGGGATCCTGGCGGTTGAGTGGACCCGGAGGTTGTTTAGGACCCTTCGGGGCCCCTCCGGGAAAGCAACACACCGCTTTGGCCCCTGCTTCCCATAGACGGGTGATCCTGGAAGGCCCGGCCAGGACTATTCAGCTAGTCGCCACCTCCCTTTTCATTGCTTTCTCTTTCTCTACTTCTTCAACCCCTCTCTTTCCTTTTTCACCTTCTTTGGCGGCAAGGGTCAACCTTGGGCAGTACTTCTTCCTTTAGAAAACTGCACTCGGGTATAGTGCAGAGGCAGTGTTAACGTGTGGGACACGTTCCCTCGTTGGGCTCCATGGTGGGTGACACACTTCTGCACCGAATCACTTCCTCCACTTTATGGATAGCACTCACTCGAAAAACCCTGATCGGCGCCACAAAAGGCACCGCACCGAAGTTCAAACGTTGCAGTTCTTCAACTCCACTGCAGAACCATGGTTCCCGAAGATTCTCATCCTTCAGGCTGAGGATCAGTCAAAAGCACTAGCTAGTATATCTCCGTTCCTCGTTGCTAAAACTCTTGAACAAGTCATTGGTAAAGCATACAATGCAAAAAAATTGAGAACTGGTGACATCCACATTGAGGTACAGAACCGGCAACAGAGCTCAGCACTGTTGTCGCTAAAGCAAATTGGTGATATTCCAGTCTTAGTGACTGCGCACCGCACGCTCAACACAGTCAGAGGTGTTATCTCTTGTGAGGAGCTACTGCAGTGCTCCGAGACAGAGATCGAGGAGGGTTTAAAAGACCAAGGGGTGATCAGTGCCAAACGAATATCCATCCGCAGGGACAACAAGGAAATACCTACCAGGCACGTCATATTATCTTTCCAGTTGCACACACTCCCCACAGAAATAAAGGCTGGGTATGTAAACTGTCACGTCCGACCTTACATACCCAACCCACGTCGATGTTTCAAGTGCCAGAGATTTGGCCACCATTCCCAAGTGTGCCGTGGACGCCTGATATGCCCCAAGTGCGCAGGTGACGGCAATGACCATACTCCAGAGTCATGTAAGAACACTTTCCGTTGTGTCAACTGCGAAGGCAACCACCCATCCTATTCAAGAAGCTGCCCACGTTTTAGCGATGAAAAAGAAATCTTGAAAATTAAGACTGTACAGCAGCTCACCTACAAAGCAGCGAAAACGCAACTGGAGTTTCAGAAAAAAGGATCTTTCTCTGAAGCGGTGCGCCGGGGAGTGGCATCGCTCAGAGTATCCGTGGGGACCCAAACTTGTGGGCCTCCACTCCACACTCCCCAAACACAAGAAAAGTCTGCGGAGAGTTCGTCTCCGCCGGCTCCCGCCACTATCTCTACGGAGGTTGATGGTGCGTTTTCAGTTTGGGATGGGCTCACTGGGAGCTCATCCCAGACTGCCACACACTCAATGGAGCTTGACGACGATGACTGCATGTCGCAGAAATCGTCGTCAAGTCTTCCAAGTACTCTAGACCAGAGAGCTCCTTCTCAAGGGAAGGAGCAAAGAGAAAAGCAGGGAGGTCGCGGTAGAGGCAAGTCGAAGGAGAAACAGAGGCTTCCCCCGCCAAGGGTCATACCCCCTTAACACACAATGTACAGAGTCCCTCTGCTCTTTCCAATTTCCATTCTGATTATGGGACAGGTATTCCTTCAGTGGAACTGTCGAGGCCTCTACAGCAACATTGATGATGTGCACGATCTTTTTGAAAAGTACACAGCCGTCTGTTTCTGCCTACAAGAGACATACCTACACGAAGAAAACCTAAACCCTTTCCGCCGACATAATATTTTCAGGAAGGACCGCACAGACAGCGCACGTGCATCTGGTGGTGTGGCTGTAGTCCTTCCACAGTGCATACCTGCAAAACATTTTCCGCTCGTTACAGACTTGGAGGCAGTAGCAGTCGAAGTATGCCTCGACAGGACTTTCACGGTTTGTTCACTGTACCTGCCCCCATCAGTGGTAATAGAGCAAAGAGATTTCGAAGACTTATGTAATCAACTCCCCCAGCCATTTATGATTTTAGGCGACCTGAATGCCCACAATCCTTTGTGGGGAAGTTCAAAACTAGATGCACGGGGCAAAATGTTGGAGAGGGTCCTCCTTTCGGGGTCACTCTGTCTTCTGAATACTGGGTTACCTACATATGTGAACTCTTCAACACAAAATTTCTCTTGCATAGACATTTCACTATGCAGCCCATCCATTTTCCAGTTTCTTGACTGGACAGTCGAACAGAATCCCCGAGGTAACGACCATTTTCCGCTCATTATTAAATTTCGTGGTCACACTAACAACATAAGAACACGTCCACCACGGTGGAAATTACAAGAGGCAAATTGGGAAATATTTGAAAGAGAAGCCAGTTTCCCATCTTCTGCTTTTCAGGGTTTAAATGTCGAGGAGGCAAATAAGTTGATCACTCATACAATTATAAATGCCGCTGAACAGTCCATTCCACAAACATCTGGCCGACTCCCCAAGCGCTCCAAGCCTTGGTGGACGAGCGATTGTGGAAGCACACGCAAAGAACAAAACCGGGCGTGGGGTGTCTTTCGACGGCACCCCACTACAACAAACCTAATTGCTTTCAGGAGAGCTAGAGCAAAAGCACGTTGGACGCGAAAGCAAGCAAAGAAAGAATCTTGGAGAAACTTCGTATCATCCTTAAATGCTACAACTCCATCAAAAATAATATGGGACAGACTAAAGAAAATAAAGGGCGACTATACAAGCTTCTGTGTGCCATTGTTAGAAATAAATGGTACAGTGTGTCAAAGTATGGAGGAGCAGGCCAATGCCCTCGGGGAACATTTCCAACAAGTGTCAAGTTCATCGCATTACAGCAGAGATTTCCTAAAAATTAAATCATCTGCTGAAAGGCAAGCAATTGACAGTGGGTCAGATGAGAAGTGTGGTTACAACTCACCTTTTTCAATGGCGGAGCTACAAAGGGCTCTGTCATCCCCTAAAAACTCGGCACCTGGACCTGATCGCATAGTGTACTCCATGCTTAAACATCTGTCTTTAACTTCATTAAAGTCTCTCCTGGATTTCTTTAATTTTATCTGGCGAGAAGGTATTCTCCCTTCTGGCTGGAAGGAGGCAACCATAGTTCCACTGCTGAAGCCAGGGAAAGATCCCTCGCACCCATGCGGTTACCGACCCATAGCGCTGACAAGTTGTCTGGGGAAGACCTTTGAGCGCATGGTCAATAACCGTCTTATGTATTTTCTAGAAGAAAATAATTGTTTAGATAAATATCAGTGTGGCTTTAGAGCTGCGTGCTCAACAGTCGACCAACTTTTGCGTTTGGAGACTACGATTAGAGAAGCCTTCGTCAGGAAACAGCACTGTATGTCTGTTTTCTTCGATCTAGAGAAGGCATACGATACAGCATGGCGATATGGTATCCTTCGAGACTTGCATGCACTTGGTATACGTGGCAGAATGTTCCAATGTATTACCAATTTCCTACAAGGGAGAACTTTCAGGGTACAAGTTGGGACAACACTATCTCGTCCATTCATCCAGGAAAATGGTGTCCCGCAGGGGTCCGTACTTAGCGTGACCCTTTTCATCGTAAAAATGAACTCTATAGCAAGTGTTATCCCTACAACAATCAAGTATTCATTGTACGTCGACGATGTTCAGATTTCTTATCGCTCCTCTAACCTATCGGTGTGCGAACGTCAGCTACAGCTAATAATAAATAAGCTGGTTAGATGGTCTCAAGAAAATGGCTTCAAATTCTCTCCCGACAAGACAGTTTGTGTTCGTTTCTCGAAGGTTCGGGGAATGTTCCCAGAGCCCACCCTTTCTATGTGCAACCAAAGTATAAGCGTGAAACCTGAACACAAATTCCTCGGTCTTATTTTCGACGAAAAACTGTCTTTCTCGGCTCACCTGAAAACTCTCAAGAAAAAATGCATTAAGTCTTTGAACATTTTAAAGGTACTCTCACACCGATCATGGGGCGCAGATCGCGATACATTACACCGGATCTATGTCTCCACTGTCCTTTCAAAACTTGATTACGGTTGTGTGGTGTATGGGTCAGCACGGCCTTCTACTCTGAAAATGTTGGATCCTGTACATCACCTGGGACTGCGCCTGGTACTTGGAGCATTCCGGACCTCGCCAGTCGAGAGTCTTTACGTAGAAGCCAATGAGTGGTCTCTCGAAAGACGGCGGTTCTACCTGAGTACGTCATATGCATTAAGGATTAGAGGTTACCCACAAAACCCGGCGATCCCTGCTATAAGAGAGACACAATATAAACAACTCTTTTTGAACAGACCCTCAGCGGTATTGCCATTTAGTATGCGCATGTCGCAGGAAATTGAGCACTATGGCTTTTCAGAATATAACTCATTGATCCTTGAGTGCAGCAAAAAAATCTCACCATGGCAACCTTATCCAAAATGTGATAAATCACTGACCAGATTCGACAAACGTGATACGCCAAGCATTGTATTGAAACAGGAATTCGAGCACCTAAAGAGAACCTTTGGCAGCCATATTGAATTCTACACTGATGGATCAAAAACAAATACCAGGGTTTCATGTGCTATGGTTACTGGAATAGTTACACGTTCACACCGTCTAAAGAGCACCATGTCTATTTTTACTGCTGAAGTGTATGGAATAATTTTAGCCCTCAACTACATCCTACAAAATCACATAAGATCCTCAGTAATATACACAGATTCTCTCAGTTCTCTGCAGGCTATTTGTAACATACACCCCACTAAAAACCTGGTAGTTGCTCGTGCAAGGAGCCTGGCAAGCACTATAGCTAATAGGGCCTATCAGCTACTCTTCTGCTGGGTACCCAGTCATGTTGGGATACCTGGCAATGAGCGAGCTGATCATGCTGCTACGGCTGCGCTAACAAGTGACATAACCCCTTTCGAAATTCCATATCAAGACCTCAAACTATGTCTAAAAAGATGCATCAATAACGACTGGCAGACATCTTGGGACCAGCAAACCAATAATAAATTACACAGTATCAAGCCCTATGTAGGCTCCAGTTCACCTGGTATGTCCAGTCGACTATATGAAGTGCTATCGTCTCGCCTTCGTTTGGGACACACATACTTGACGCATGGGTATCTTCTTCGAGGAGAAGACCCACCGGAATGCAACCACTGTGGGAAACAGCTTTCAATCATTCACATCCTCATCACGTGTCCAGCGCACCAACATCTTCGTCAACATCATTTTGCTCCTTTTTATAGAACCTTCTTGCCCCTCCACCCAATGCTTCTGCTGGGTGATGACAGCTTTGTTCCTTTTGAAAACGTATATAGGTTTTTTAAAGATACTGGATTTTTAAAGCATCTGTGATTTTAAATACTAATGCAAAGTTACTCACATTTTAGTCCTACACACGTACCTTTTAACTAACTAGTCTTCAGTGGTATTTGGCGCATTATGGCCTTTGTAGCTGATGCGCCAATAAAACCCGAATCAAATCAAAAAATCGGATCGACTCATCAGCAACAGGGATCCAAATAGCTCATAGTTGGAAGGCTCTCACCAAGGCACTTGACTAGACGATTCGTCTTAGCTTGCTCTTCTCCACAGACGTTCGTCTTGGGGCCGGATCACAAAGGGAGGTAGGAAATCAGGTTTGCCGATGCCGCAGAAGTCGGATCGTCACCACTAAGACTTATGAGGACACAATCCGGGAAGGCAGGCACAGTGGAGACAATCGTCAGATCCCAGGCGAGCCCCTGGGCTCGTCTATGTCGCGCTGGGAACACAGCCAAACGTCCTGAGCTGACTGATTACTTGGTGATATGGTTCCAGCGACCCACCTACACGCAGTGTCCACTTTAAAGGGCTGGTGTGCCCGTTTTTAGCAATTTCGTCTACGTCGCGCTGGGAACACAGCCACGTGTCCTGAGCTGACTGATTACTTGGTGATATGGTTCCAGCGACCCAACGACAGGCACGGTACACTTTAAAGGGCGGGTGTGCCCGTTTTTAGCAATTTCGTCTATGTCGCGCTGGGAACACAGCCAAGCGTCCTGAGCTGACTGATTACTTGGTGATATGGTTCCAGCGACCCACCTACATGCAGTGCGCACTTTAAAGGGCTGGTGTGCCCGTTTTTAGCAATTTCGTCTATGTCGCGCTGGGAACACAGCCAAGCGTCCTGAGCTGACGGATTACTTGGTGATATGGTTCCAGCGACCCACCTACACGCACTATGCACTTTAAAGGGCAGGTGTGCCCGTTTTTAGCAATTCCGTCTATGTCGCGCTGGGAACACAGCCAAGCGTCCTGAGCTGACGGATTAGTTGGTGATATGGTTCCAGCGACCCACCTACACGCAGTGTGCACTTTAAAGGGCTGGTATGCCCGTTTTTAGCAATTTCGTCTATGTCGCGCTGGGAACACAGCCAAGCGTCCTGAGCTGACGGATTACTTGGTGATATGGTTCCAGCGACCCACCTACACGCAGTGTGCACTTTAAAGGGCTGGTGTGCCCGTTTTTAGCAATGTCGTCTATGTCGCGCTGGGAACACAGCCAAGCATCCTGAGCTGACGGATTACTTGGTGATATGGTTCCAGCGACCCACCTACACGCAGTGTGCCCTTTAAAGGGCTGGTGTGCCCGTTTTTAGCAATTTCGTCTATGTCGCGCTGGGAACACAGCCAAGCGTCCTGAGCTGACGGATTACTTGTTGATATGGTTCCAGCGACCCACCTACACGCAGTGCGCACTTTAAAGGGCTGGTGTGCCCGTTTTGAGCAATTTCGTCTATGTCACGCTGGGAACACAGCCAAGCGTCCTGAGCTGACGGATTAGTTGGTGATATGGTTCCAGCGACCCACCTACACGCAGTGTCTACTTTAAAGGGCTGGTGTGCCCGTTTTCAGCAATTTCGTCTATGTCGCGCTGGGAACACAGCAAAGCGTCCTGAGCTGACTGATTACTTGGTTAAGTGCACCCTGCCGATAGCTGGGTCGCTGAAACCATATCACCAAAGTAGTATAGATAGGGGATAGGACTCCGTCACCCCCGCCAGGGCAGAGCCACCGTCGCGTCTGGGCCGACTTTTTTCGCGCATTTTTTCCCGCGACCGGCCGGCGGCGCTCGGGTGGAGGCTCTCACCGGTGCGCTGAGCGTGGCCGGAGGGCTGCGTGCGCGTTTACCCTCTCACATTTTTCAACCTGGGCCGACTTCCTTCGTCATTTTTCCGCCTGGGCCGATTTCATTGGTATTTTTCCAGCTACAACACAAAGCCATACACAAAAGTACATGTGAAAATATATTTATTAAAGCCAATGCTGTAATATCAATCTGTGCATTGGAAAAATCTAACAGCAAACCATGAAGCAGAGAAAACACAATACACTTAATAAGAATATACTTATTACAGGTATGATGCAATAGCATTGAAGGGGTATCACACATCATACACAATATTTTTTGTTTTTTTTGTTTGAGTTTTCAATTAAGCAGAAGGGTAGCACATTTAATCAAAGAAGATATTTTTAATCAATATGATTACAATCAAATTACAAGTTTTATTATAAAAAGTCTCACATTATTATACGTGAGCACCATAGTGGAGTTTGAATTACGAAGTTCTGATACGATGTATGTAACTTCAAGAACAATAGCTGGGCCGACTTGTCTAGCGATTTCTTTTATTATTTTTCCAGCGTGCGGTGGGTGGCGCGCAGGTGAGGGGCTGTCCGGGTGCTTACCAGCGGGCCGACGGGCTCGGTGCGCCCTGGGCCGACTTCTTTGGCGATTTTTCTGCCTGGGCCTTCTTCTCTAGCGATTATTTTTATTATTTTTTCCAGCGCGTGGTAGGTGGCGCGCAGGTGAGGGGCTGTCCGTGTGCTTACGAGCGGGCCGAAGAGCTGAGCGTACACTTATGGTTGTGCACCGTGGGCCGATTTCTTTGGCTACTTTTCAGCCTGGGCCGACTTCGTCATCATCTCATCATCAGGCGATCATCATCATTCCATCCAGGCGACGATACCGTCACACCTGGGCCGACTTCCATCGTCATTTTTGCAGCCTGTGCCGACTTGAACCGCTAATTTTTTCCCGCTACAACAGGTGTGCAGTAGGCAGTTTACATGCAAAGGATAGTAAAGCCAAATAGTGGCAGGAATTATGTTGTAACTCTGCGTGAAGGCGAAAAACCCAGAAAAAAAACATGAAATGGAAGAAACACAATACACATAATAAAGAATATGGGAAGCTAAGTTGAATATTCCAACACGACACAATTAATCAATTTCTTATTATGTCAATAGCACACCCGCAAGGAAATAACGAGAAATGCGATCAACAGCTAATGGAGAACCAAAACCCATCACGTAAACAAGAGGTACACAAAGGATAAATAATTGAAAAACAATCTATCAAAACGAGAAACATGTACGCACTTAACACTAAATAGCAGAGAAACACTCTAAACGGCGCATCTGCCAACGTGTAAACAGACAGGAAAATAATATCGAAGCAAACTATAAAACAAGAAACATTTAATAAATTGAAATGGAAATAGCATATCTTTGGGAAAGCTAAGTTGAGAGAAAAATTCACCAAAAAAAAAAGAAAACAGAAGGAATGTAATACATGTAATAAAGAATATGGAAAGCTAAGTTGGTTATTCCAACACGACACAATTATGCAATTTATTATGATGTGAATAGCACACATGCAAGGAAATAATGAGAAACACGATCAACTGCTAATAGAGAGCCAAAATAATGCACAATCCAAACGAGAGGTACACAAAGGATAAATAATTGAAAAACAATCTAACACGAGAAACATGCACGGATGAATAGCAGAGAAATACTCTAAATGGCGCATCTGCCAACGTGTAATTAAACAACAGACAGGAAAATATTATTGAAACAAACGATAAAACATTACAAATTTAATAAATTGAAATGGAAGTAATCTATCTTATGCACTATCATAAAACGATCCTTGCGACCTAACAATATCGAATTTTCATCCTACTCAAGCACTATAAACATTACCTTGACACCCCGCAGGGGGCACCGGCTTCAGTTGGTGTTTGGTGAGTGGCGCCACCACGGACCCCAGCCCCCAGTCCTAAGGTGTTAACCGTACCGTGCCGAGGGGATTTAAGGTGAAGGGTAGAAACCTTGAACGGTGGCGGTCGGGGTCTTGGTCAAGCCCCGGCCGATGGGTTTTCTTTAAACTCCGGGACCTTCCCACATGTATGAATGTGAAGTGTGGGTGACCATCTGGAACATTCGTTTACTTAAACCTTATATGGGTAAAAATTCTATTCCTTCCTCGATCGCGGGCGGTAAGCGCCCGCGGACCGAAGTTTTCAAACAGGCGTTTGACGCCTTTCAAAATAAATACATTGTTGTAAGCAGTGTGAACTCAGAGACTGAAAAAAACACTCCACTCGGGAAAATGTCACCGTTCTTCATCGAAAAGGCGGTGGCATCTCTGTCAAAGAACGTGAAAGAAATCAAACGCCTTAGATCAGGTGACCTACTGCTGCAATGCACTTCTGAAGCCGACTGCGAGCGTATACTGAACACACAGGAGATGCACGGGATCAAAATATCAGCAACCTTGCATAGGACCCTTAATACCTGCCGTGGTGTCGTGTCACTAGCGGAACTCATTGACGTTCCATCAGAAGAGATACTGGAAAATCTAAAAAGCCAAAAAGTGATTGATGTCAGGAAAATAAAAATCCGGAAAAACAACGAGTATATAACAACGCGCAACACAATCCTTACGTTCGACTGTCCGACTTTACCAGAAAGGCTAAAGGTAGGGTATCTGACTGCAGAGGTGCGTCCATATATCCCTAATCCACTCAGATGCTTCAAGTGTAACCGCTTTGGCCATCCTTCCGATGCTTGCAGAGGTTCTGCGTGCTGTGCCCGCTGCAGCAGGCAGGACCACGACTCTAAGGAGTGCAGAGGGCCGGATCACTGTGTCAACTGCGCAGGTGACCACCCTTCGTACTCTAGGTCTTGTCCAAAGTGGAAGTTTGAGAAAGAGGTGATGCACATCAAAGTCACACAGAAACTAAGTTATCCAGAAGCCAGGAAGAAGGCATCTCCGTTCTCGTTCCAGAAATCCTTTTCATCTGTTCTTAAAGAGAAACCAAGGATGATGTCATGTGCAACACAGACAGATAATACCATACAAAGTGAAATAACATGTACAACTCTTTCTCAAACATCAACTCCTGTAGCAGTAACCACAGATTCGCAATCCTCTTCCGCGGCGTCATTTTCACAGACGCCGCCTTCGTCATCGCAAACTGTGGAGGCAAGCTCCATGGAATGCGATGACGACACGAGCTCGCAAGGCTCTTTTACGAGCGTGAGCTCACAAACAAAAAGGAAGCCTAAGAGCAGTATGTCGGGGAGCGGCTCACTCCCCGATATATCACCTAAGGAACTTGCGGCTGCTCGGAAGAAAACTCCGAGGCAGCCCATAATGCCCCCAAAGAAGAAATAATGAAATCTTCTTTACACAGTGCACACTTTCCAATGACGAAGACGCCTCTTGTGCACACCTTTTTCATTTTCTATACTATGGCGATCCTTCAGTGGAATTGTCGAGGGCTTCTCACTAATCTTGATGATGTCAATGATCTTTCGGACAGGTATGATACACTCTGTTTTGCACTACAAGAGACTTATCTTAATCCACAACAGATACATACACTCCGGAGATGGAACCTGTTCCGAAACGATCGGGTTGATGCAACACGTACATCTGGAGGTGTTGCTATCCTTACACCAAAAACCCTCCCTACAAAGCACCTTCCACTGAAAACAGCACTTGAGGCAGTTGCCGTTCAAATATGTCTTCACGGGGTCATAACTGTATGTTCCCTATACCTACCACCATCAGCTGTGGTAGACCAAAACACACTGGAAACTTTAATTGACGAGCTCCCACCGCCTTTCCTCTTACTGGGAGATTTTAATGCCCATAACTGCTTATGGGGAAGCTCAAGAGTCGACAGGCGAGGAAAAATGTTGGAAAAGATATTACTTTCTAGAGCTATCTGTCTTCTTAACAAAGGAAGTCCCACTTATGTAAGTAGCGCTAGTCAGTCTTTCTCCGCTATCGACCTCTCTTTGTGCAGCCCATCAGTGTTTCAAAGCATTGACTGGGCAGTGGACCAGAATCCTCGGGGTAGCGATCATTTTCCTGTAGTTCTGAAAGTGCATAATGTACCAACCACCCTAGATACACGTCCACGTCGGTGGAAACTGTCACAGGCTGATTGGAATCTCTTCAAGGAAGAAGCCAATCTCCTAACACCATCTTTCCAAGGGTTAAGTATAGAAGATGTCAATAATCTTATTACGGACACCATTATAAATGCTGCTCAACAGTCCATCCCACAAACATCCGGTCGCCTCCCTAAGCGCTCCAAGCCTTGGTGGACAAGCGACTGCGAGACTACACGCAAAGAACAAAATCGGGCGTGGGGTGTGTTTCGGAGGCACCCCACCACACCAAACTTAGTCGCATTCAGGAAGGCACGTGCAAAAGCACGCTGGACACGAAGACAGGCAAAAAAAGAATCTTGGAAAAGTTTTGTATCTTCTTTGAATTGTAACACTCCTTCAAAACTTATATGGGACAGGCTAAGGAAAATCAAAGGAGACTACACAAGTTTCTCTGTCCCATTACTGCAGGTAAATGGCGTAGTTTGTCAGAATTTGGAAGAGCAGGCCGATGCCCTTGGGGAACATATGCAACATGTATCCAGCTCAGCTCACTATAGCAGGGATTTTTTGAAAATAAAATCATCTGCTGAGAAACAGACTATTCCAAGTGAGGGCGGTGACAAGTACCCATACAATTCACTCTTTACAATGACTGAGCTACAAAGGGCTCTATCATCCAGTAAAGTTACAGCCCCAGGTCCTGATCGCATTACCTACTCCATGATCCAGCATTTATCATCCACATCCTTAGAATCCCTTCTTGATTTCTTTAATCTTGTCTGGCGAGAGGGTTGTCTTCCGTCTGGCTGGAAGGTGGCAACCGTTGTCCCATTGTTAAAACCTGGAAAAGACTGCACAAACCCCTCCAGTTATCGACCCATAGCACTCACAAGTTGCCTAGGGAAAACTTTTGAGCGCATGGTTAATGATCGCCTGATGTATTTCCTTGAGGAAAATAAATGCCTAGATAAATTCCAGAGCGGCTTCAGAGCTGCGTGCTCGACAACAGATCATCTGTTGCGGCTAGAGAGTGCCATCAGAGAAGCATTTGTCCGAAGGCAGCATTGTGTGTCCGTATTTTTCGACATTGAAAAGGCCTATGATACCGCCTGGAGGTATGGTATTCTGCAAGATCTGCACACTCTGGGAATAAGCGGCCGCATGTTTCGCTGTATTGCCAATTTCCTTCAAGGACGATTATTCCGGGTCCAGGTTGGATCGACACTTTCTCGCCCATTCATACAAGAGAACGGTGTACCTCAAGGATCCGTCCTAAGTGTAACTCTATTCATCGTAAAGATGAACTCTATAGCAAGTGTCATTCCTCCTTCAGTCAGGTATTCACTGTATGTAGATGACGTTCAGATTTCTTGTTCCTCTTCCAGCGTCGCTAGGTGCGAACGTCAACTCCAACTCACAATAAACAAGTTGGTCAAATGGTCGCACGGAAATGGTTTCAAGTTTTCTCCGGAAAAGACAGTATGCGTCTCTTTCTCTAGGGTACGGGGAGTGTTCCCCGAACCAACACTTAAAATGGGCAGCCACGACATTAACGTAAAGCCCGAGCATAAATTCCTTGGACTTATATTTGACCGGAAATTGACTTTTCTTCCTCACCTCAAACACCTCAAGGTAAAGGCCATTAAATCTCTAAATCTTCTAAAAGTGCTTTCTCACCGGTCCTGGGGAGCAGATCGTGACACACTCAAGAAGATCTACGTCTCCACAGTTCTATCCAAGTTGGATTATGGGTGTGCTGTGTATGGTTCAGCACGGCCATCTACACTCAAAATCCTCGATCCAATACACCACCAAGGACTGCGTTTAGCACTCGGAGCATTCAGAACTTCTCCGATACAAAGTCTATACATAGAAGCGAATCAGTGGTCTTTAGAGAGACGTAGGTTTTACCTCGCTGCTTCACATGCACTTAGAATCAGGGGTCACCCCGAGAACCCAGCATATCAATGTGTGAAAGATACACCATTCAGACAGCACTTCTTGAACAGACCTTCAGCCGTGCCTTCTTTTAGCGTTAGAATGTCACAAGCAGTCGAACACTATGGCTTTCCAGAATACAACTCTATGATTCTTGAGACAACTAAGAAAATCCCTCCATGGCAGGCCCCTCCAAAATGCGACGTATCCCTTTCCAGATACAACAAGCGTGATACTGCTAACAGTGTACTCCAGCAGGAATTTGAGGTGTTAAAGGATAGCTTTGGCAGCCATGTAGAGTTGTACACTGATGGCTCAAAGACCGTTTCTGGGGTATCGTGCGCTATGGTCACTGGCACAGTTACAAGGTCACATCGCTTGAAAGTCACGATGTCTGTTTTCACAGCGGAAGTGTATGCCATTATTTTAGCCCTCAACTATATTTTGCAAAATCATATCAAATCGTCAGTCATATACACAGATTCTTTGAGTTCCTTACAGACTATCTGTAGCATTCGTTGCACAAAAGACCCCATTGTTCATCGTGCAAGGAGCTTAGCAAACACTATAGCTAACAGGGCTGATCGGTTACTGTTCTGCTGGGTACCCAGCCATATAGGGATACCCGGAAACGAAAAGGCCGATCGAGCAGCTGCTGCTGCTGCCCTAACAAATGACATAACGCTCTTCGACATTCCATCAAAAGATCTCAGGTTATGTTTAAAAACCAGCATTAACAGACACTGGGAAAGCTCTTGGGACCAACAGACAAGCAACAAATTACACACTACAAAACCAAAGATAGGCCCTTCTCCGTCTGCATCAAATCGGCTGTACGAGGTGCTGTCCTGTCGGCTCCGCTTGGGACACACATATTTAACACATGGATATCTCTTACGGGAAGAAGACCCTCCTGAATGCAGTCACTGTGGGGAAGAGCTCTCAGTCCTTCATATCCTCATTGTATGCCCAGCATATCAGCATCTTCGTGAACGTCATTTTGTTTTATTCTACAGAAACTTCCTACCCCTCCACCCGGCGCTTTTGCTGGGCGATGAAAGTTTCGTACCCTTTGAAAAGATCTACATGTTTTTTAAAGATACCGGGTTTTTAAAGGATCTGTGATTTTAACTACTAACCCTGCACTTAACACTGTTTTAGTAAGCACAAATTTTACGTAGGTAAAACTTATAGTAGTATTTGGCGCATTATGGCCTGAGTAGCTAGTGCGCCAGAAAAACCCAAATCAAATCAAATCATTACCTTGACAGAGGTATCCAAACACGCAGCACAGCTAAGCTTTACACAGTACAGCCAATCTATGCTACTTGAGCCCGGTGGGGTCACTCTCTCCCTCTACACACCCCAAAAGCAAAGAAACCGCACATCCTTTGTCAATCTATGGGGTGGAGAAACCCTCTCTCTTTTCCACATTCTTTCCTCCAAAAGGAAGTATTCTTAGGACCGGTGCACAGAGGCGAAATTTTTTATTGATCAACTATCGCTAATAGACATTGGAATTATTCGGTTCTCAAGAACACAATAAGAATTCTATCAACAAACATTAACACGCAAAAAGAAAAAAATCTAGGAATAGACTTTTTTGTCAGTGCAAACTGGTTTTAGAGAAACATTATCGAAGCAAACGAGAAATATTATCGGCGCAAACAATACTCAACCAAAACGAGAAACGCTGCATTTAATGTATTTCAGATCTGACAAAACTATTATGCATACATTATTCTCAACTCACAAAATATCAATCGAGTGAATATCTGAAGCAACGAGAGAAAGCCAAATTTATTCAATGATAGAAACAATACTCATTCGAAAACGAGAATCAAATTTAATTATATCGTTTTATGATAACTTTGCAATAGTAATTTCTACACGCAGAAGCCACAAAAAACAACTCATCTGAAATGCAAACTAATGTAAACGTTTGCGACAGAGAAAATCAACGGACACAACTTAAAAATACTTTCCCAACTAGTAGAATATTTTTATTAATATCAATCGAGCGATCATCTGAAGCAAACTCAAAGCAGTAATTAGTTTAGGGAAACACTTTCTGACCAAGCAGGTCGATACATCACAGGAACACATCTTTTTCATTCAGAGCCCAATAGAAAAAAAAATGAGAGAGAGAAGCTGAGCTCCCATGCACTTTCGCCAAGGTTACGCCTGCAGGGAGTAGGGGGATCCCACAATGGTCGTGGTGAAAGTCATAAACTGACTCCAACAACTCAAGCCGGGAATTGAGGGTTCTAGCGCGTTTAAAGCTCGCGTTTTTCTCGCTCATCACACCTTTTTTTGTAAATTGACTTCCATAATTCTCACGACAGGTAGATATTAATAACATTCTAAACACGATAGCATAATAAATTTTTAATAAATAAAATTAGCACCGATATGATTTAATTAAGTGTCGAGGCACACTACAAAACAGAACAGACAATTGCTATATACATTGAAGAGATGGACGGATTTTGTACTCGTTACCATAGGTCATGGGAGGACGTGATAAAAAGCTGCTTCGAAAAGGAGGAGCCTCGAAACGATTCAATTATCGCTGCATTTCAATACGTCCTATACATGGTCGTATTCGGAGATATGGTGCAAATTATGGAATTCAAGATGCGAGAACTTGTATGCCGAATCTACAATAGTTATAAAAATATTCGCACGTCAACATCGGAAGGACCACTGGGATTGATGGTGGAGTTTTTGAGGTTTGCTAACGAAGAATTGAAATACACTAGACCAAACGTAATTGTAATCATTGCAATGGGGTTGCATTAATCAAGAAATCAATCAGATCAAATTATCATATACGAGCAGTCTATATCGCACGATTCATTACGGATTTGTTGAAATTACACCTGACGGTTGAAATGGAAAGTACATAAAAAATCTTATCACGTGGTATATTCCACTAGAGCCTCTACACATTTATTTCCTTCTATCAGTTCGTCCAATGATGTCTAATGAACAGAAGTTCAATATTGTCGTGCAAGGTCTGATGTATCATCAGTTATTGAAACTCAACAAACATATCAATTGCGGTGGACCACCGGACGGTTTTCATATAATACTCTCTTGTACGCCATTCAAGAATCTTCATACAAAGAAAGGAAACATCAATAAGAGACTGTGCAAGTTCATCGCAACAAAGTGCAAGTTGTTGAAGCAATACAAACACGGCGACAACATATCACCTGCGTTAATCAACGCTGGATTCAAGCGCCCAATAATCAGAATAAACTACTTGATGTCTTTGGAATTCATCAATGAAGACAACAAACGAAAACTTCAGAGTTTGGAATAGAACTCTAGTTTATCGAAATAAACAAGTGTATAACTGAAATAATAAATGTATTCTTTGTCATTATTGTAATGTATTCTACACATCGCAACGAAAACAGCTTATGCTTATATTGAAGATTGCTAAGGAGACGTTTATTCCACACTATGTACAATGATCTTCGCATGGAATCAGCGCTGGCAATCAAAGAGATTTTACACGACCACACTCTATACAACACCGACATCCGAAGGAAAGAATTGTAGAAGAATCGCTAATTGAAATTTAGAGGCATGTTACATCAATCTTTGTTTACAAAGAGGATCACTAATATTTTGCGAAAGCTTATTTTATGAATTTGCACAGTGTATGTATTTTCTCAAACGATTGGACAGTTGACAATACTATATTGAAAGGGAATCTATTATCTAATGACGCGATGAAAGTGATGGACAAGCAAGATGCGCAGGCGGAGTCTACAATTCTAATCATCATAACATGCGGCACACAGTTCCAATAAGATTTTGGGAGAATCGAATCACACAACTGTCATCAGAAATATTTAACCACTATACAATGAAGATGAGCACTATGCATAAACACAATGCAATATGTAATTATAATAAGTAAATATTCCTTTTGCAAACGTAACCAAAGTAGCACACATAAACGTAGCTCCAATTCACAGAATGTACCCGAGGTTTTTCATTAGCCATGCTGAAAAACTATGAGTCTATTCATTATGTCACGGCATATGAGGCACTACAAATGGGAAGGGCATACTTTAATTTTAGAAGATTTTAGCTCATAATGAAACAAAACGCAAACTCCAACACCAAAGGTTCTTGTTTAAATTTTCAAAGTCAAAACTGTACACTCTTTCTTACAATTTTTTAAATATATAGATTAAAAAGCTGTCTATATAGTCACACATTGTATACAAGATATTTGTTTGTACATTAATTGCTAAAATTTATCAGATCACGTTCCGGAGCAGTGGTGACTATCACACATCAGTAAGTGTTTAATTAAAATTTGAACTGCTGCCGCAATTTACGAACTGAGTTGTAGAAAGTGTAATTTCACAGCTTTGATTTCACTTTGATACGCGAAGGTTTTTAAGAACTCTTTCACGATGACAAAGAATTTAATCGAGTGTATTGATATTTTCTATATACTCTATAACGTAGTGTGAATTCTCCATGTCGCGGATAGTAAAAGTTACGAATATTTTTCGAACTAAATTTACTTAAAACTCGAAGAAATGGTCATCCGCGTCGTCGAACCCGTTTCCGGAAGAAAGCAACACGCTTGCCTGGGGTGCCGCGTTAACGCGTTGGGCGCCGAATCGCGTTCGGTTTCGGAAGGGTGCCCGGGAAACGCTGCAGGGCGTGTTGCCGAAACGCATTCGACGACGCGGATGACCATTTCTTCTTGGCAATATAATTCACTGGCTGCGTAATTTTCTCTCGCAACGCCTTCTCTTTGTCAGTTGCAATGGTCACGATTCATCACCCACCCTCGTTAGCTCCGGCATACCCCAAGGATCTGTGCTAGGCACCCTTCTATTTTCCGTATACATCAATTATCTCCCCGATAACATATGTTCGCAAATCCGCCTCTTCGCCGAAGAGTGTGTGCTATACCGTAAAATTTGTTCCTCTGATGATGAAATAACATTATAGAACGACTTATCCTCAATCCAATCCTGGTGAGACACTTGGCAGATGCCACTGAACCTAAGCAAGTGCTCACTTGTAAGTTTCCAACGCCGTAAAACCACGCATCACTTCTAGCATACCCTTAACAA